>NC_092508.1:114821919-115094254 GCF_047511675.1 Marmota flaviventris
TTACAGTCAGGGTAATTGATGGGTTTAGAGCTAAGGCTAATTCTAGTTTTAAGTTTAGGATTAGGGCTAGGGCTAGGGTTAGGTTTAGGGTTAGGCTTATCATTTTCTTATTGTTAGGTTAAGGGTAAGTGTCAGGGATTGAGTCAGTGTTAGGGCTAGGTTGAGGCTTCAGGTTAGAATCAGGACTAGGGATAGAGTAAGGGTAGGGTTATGGTTAGGGCTAGGTTTAGCATTAGGTTTAGTGTTATGATTAGGGTAATGACTAGAGTTAGAGGTAGAGTTTGGCCTATGTTTATAGTTAGTATTAGGGCTAAGATTGGGATTAGGGTTTGGGATAGGTTTATGTTTAGTGTAACGGCTAGGGTTTGAGCTAGCGTTAGTTCTAGGGCTAGATCAAGGATTAGGTTCAGCCTTAGGTCTAGGGACAGGATTATGAAAGGTTTAGGGTTAGAGTTAAATTTAGGGCTAGGGTTAACATTAGGTTTTGTATAAGGATTAGGGTAATGGATATGGTTAGATGTAGGTTTACATTTAGGTTTATGGTTAGATTTAGTTTTAAGATTAATGTTAAGGCTACGGTTGTGTTTAGGTTTATGGTATGGGTTAGTTTTTGAGCTAGGGTTAGGGCCATGGCGAGTGTTAGGGTTAGGTCCATTGTTAATTTTCTGGTTAGGGTTAGAGTTACATTTAGGGTTAAGTCTATGATTATCAATACTGTTAGGGATAGGATTAGGTAAGGTGTAGTTTTTGAGCTAAGTTTAGGGCTAGGGTTAAGTTTAGGGTTAGGGCTACGGTTAGGGTTGGGGTTTTGCTTAGGGCTAGGTTTAGGCCTAGAATTCACTCTAGGTTTTGTGTTAGTTTAAAGCATAGAGTTAGAGCTATGGTTAATGTAAGAGCTAGGATTATGATTAGGGCTAGTTGTAGGGTTAGGGTAATTGCTATGTCTAGTGTTAGGTTTAGGTTTTTGGTTAGGGTAAGGTTTAGACATAGATTTAGTGTTAAAGGCAGGGTCAGTGTTCAGTTTAGAGTTGGAGTTCAGGTTAAAGCCAGAATTGGGACTAGGTTTATGTCTAGGGGAGTGTTAGTCTTTGCGTTAAGTTAAGGTTTATTGTTAGGTCTAAGGCTAGGTTTTTGTGTAGGTCTAGAGCTAGAATTAAGGCTAGATTTAGGATTAGGTTTAGGCCTAGAGCTAGGGATAGGGTCTGGTTTAGGTGCAAGTTTACTGGTAGGACTAGTGTTATGGTTTGGTCTAGCGTTAGAGTCAGGTGTAGACCTAGGTTAGTGTTATGGTCAGAATAAAAGGCAGCGTTATGTTTAAGGTTTGGGATAAGGTTTAAGCTAGAATGAGGGCTAGGGTTAGGACTATTAATATGGCGAGAGTTTTCATTACCCTGAGGATTAGGGACAGGTCTATTGTTACCATTATTGTTAGAGTTTTTCTTAGGTTTAGGATAGGGTTAAACCTAGTGTTAGCGGTAGGTGTAGGGTTAGGTTTAGGGTTAAAGCTAGGTTTAGGGCTCCAATTAGGGCTAGATTTGTCTTAGTGTTAGGGCTAGGGTTAGGGCAACAGGTAAAGTAAGAACCAGGGTTACAATTAGGGTTAGCTTTAGAGTCAGGGTTAGGGGTAGTTCTAGTGTTAGTGTTAGATTTATAGTTAGAGTGATATTTAGAACTAGAGTTATTTTTAGGATAAGATTCAGAGTCAGGGTTAGCTTTAGTGTTTGAGTTAGGACTCAAATTAGGGCTAGGTTTACTGTTAGGGTTTGGTTTAAGGTTAGCATCATATTTAGAGCTAGGGTGAGTGTTAGGATATGAATCAGGGTCAGGGTTAGTTTTAAGGTTATGGTTAGGGCTCAATTAGGGCTAGGATTAGTTCTTATAGTAGTTTCTGGTTTGGTTTAAGTTAAGGTTTAGGATTAGGTCTATTGTTCAGTTTTGTTTTAGTCTAGGGTTAGGGTTAGGGCTAGTTTTACAATTAGTATTAGGGTTAGGGCTAGTGTTAGTTTTAGGCTTACACTTAGGGTTAGGATTATATTTATAGTTGGGTTTAGATCTAGGATTAGGCTAGAATTAATGCTAGGGCAAGGGTTAGGACCAGGGTTAGAGTTATGGTAAGGGATAGGGTTAGAACTAAGGATAGGGCTAGTGTGAGAGTTAGAGTTAGTGATAAGGCTAAAATTAGAGTTAGGGATTTGCATAGGGGTAATTATGGCTAAGATTAGGGCTAGGGTTAGTGTTCAGCTTAGGCCTAGTGATAAGGATAAGGTTAGCTTTAAGTTTAGTATAAAGAATGGCGTTATAGCTAGATTTATACATAGGGTGAGGGTTAGAATTACAGTTAGGGTTCGGGTTGAGGTTAGGGTTATGATTAAGGCAAGGTTTAGGGCTAGGATGAGGGCTAGTGTTTATTTTATATTCAGGGCTACGATTAGTGCTAGGGCTAATATCAGGTCTCAGGTTATGGTTAAAGATAGTTTTAGGGTTAGGCTTATGGCTATGACTAGTGAAGGGTTAGGATTCAGGTAAGTGTCAGGTTTAGAGCTCGGGGAATTATTAGGAAAAGTATTTGGCTTAGGTAAGGATTTAGGTTTATGGCTCAAATTAGCATTAAGTTTAGGGTTAGGGTATAGTTAGGGTTTGTTTTAAGGTTCATGTTTGGTTTATGGTAATTGATACGGTTAGCGTTAGTGATAGGGTTAGTTTAGAATTAGGGTTAGCATTAGGGTAGAGGTTATGGTTAGGGTAATTTATATGGTAGAGTTTAGATTAGAACTAGAGTTATGGTTAGGAATATGCCTTGAGTTAGTGTTAGAGTTAGTGTTAAATTGAGATTTAGGGTTATGGTTAGTGTTATGTTTAGCATAAAGGTTAGTTTTTGAGCTAGGGTTATGGCAGGGTTTAGGGTTAGGTCTAGGGATAAGATAATGGTAGGTTTAATATTAGGATTAGAGTTAGGGCTAGGGTTATCATTAACATTAGGGTTAGGGTTAAGGTAACGGATAGGGTTAGTTTGGGTTTAGATTTGGTTTAGATTTAGAATTAGTGATAGTTTTAGGATTAGAGCTATGGTTATGTTTAGGTTTATGGTTAGGTTTATGGTTCGATCTAGAGTTAGGACTTTGTTGAATGTTAATTTTAGGGTTATGTCTCTGGTTAGTTTTCCAGTTAGGGTTAGGATTAACATAAGGGTTCTGGCCAGGATTGTCAATAAGTTTAGGTTTAGGCTTAGGGTAATGGGTAGGTTAAATCTAGGTTTGGGGCTAGGTTAAGGTTAGGATTTGGGCTAGGTTTAGAGTGAGAGGTAGGGATTGGTCTAGGTTTATGTTTATGGTAAAAGTTAGGCTTTGACTATCTTAGGACTAATGTGAGGGCTAGGGTTACGTCTAGGGCTAGTGTTAGGTTTAGGGTTATGCCTAAGGCTAGGTTTAGGCAAAAAATTAGCACTATGTTTAGTGTTAGGTTTAGGCCTAGAGTTAGGCCTATGGGTAATGTAAGATCTAGGGTTATGATTAGGGCTAGTTTCAGGGTTAGGGTTATGGCTAGGTCTAGAATTAGGTTTAGGTGTTGGTTAGTTTTAGGTTTGGAGGTAGGTTTAGTGTTAAAGGCAGGGTCAGTGTTTGGGTTAGAGGTAAAGTTAGGGTTACAGCCAGAATTAGGACTAGGTTTAAGTCTAGGGTTTGAGTTAGTTTTTGGGTGAGGTAAAGGTTTTCATTAGGGCTAGGGCTAGGATTTTGTTTAGGTCTAGAGCTAGAGTTCAGGCTAGATTTAGGATTGACTTTAGGTCTATAGATAGTGGTAGGGTTAGGTTTAGGCATAAGGTTACAAGTAGGGATAGTGTTAGGGTTTGGTTTAGGATTAGGGCCAGGTTTAGCCCTAGAGTGTATGTTATGTTCAGAATAAAGGTCATCGTTGGGGTTAGGGTTTGGGATAACATTAGAGCTAGAATGAGATCTAGGGTTAGGGCTATTAACATGGTTAGGATTTGGTTAGCCTAAGGATTAAGGATAGGTATAGGGTTACCATTAGGTTTAAGGTTTTGCTCAGGGTAAAGTATAGTGTTAGGGCTAGGGTTAGGTTTATGGTTAGGGTTAAAGCTCGGTTTAGGGCTCAGATTAGGACTAGTTTTTTTGTGAGGTTTAAGGCTACGGTTAGGGCAATGGCTAATATAAGAACTAGGGTTACAATTAGGGTTAGAGGTAGGGATATGTCAAGTGTTAGGGTTAGGTTTAAGATTTGGGTGATACTTATAGCTAGGTTTAGTGTTAGGATATCAGTCAAGTCAGGGTTAGTTTTAGGGTTAGGGTTAGAACCCGAATTAGGGATAGGGTTACTGTTAGGTTTCAGTTTACGTTTAGGATGGTGTTTAGAGCTAGGATGAGTGTTAGAATATAATTCAGGTTCAGAGTTATTTTTAAGGTTATGATTAGTACTCGAATTAGGGCTAGAGTTAGATTTAGGTGTAGTGCTTGCATTTGTTTTAAGTTAAGGTTATTGTTAGGCCTGTTTCTCGATTTTGTTTTACTGTTATGGTTAGTGTTAGAGCTAGTTTTATGAGTAGCTTTAGGGTTGGGGCTAGGGTTAGGGTTAGGTTTAGTATAACACTAGATTCAAGGATTGGGCTAGGTTGTGTGTTAGGTATTGGTCAAGATTTAGGGGTAGAACTAATGTCAGGTCAAGATTTATATTAAGTGATATTTTTAGGGTTACATTAATGGCTAGGTCAAATTAAAGTGTTAAGATTAGGGAAAGGGTCAGAATAAGAGCTGGGGTATTATTAGGGTCAGAGTCAGGCTTCGGGTTTGGGTTAGGTTAAAGTTTAGGTTTAAGCCTCAAATTAGCATTAAGGTTAGAATTAGGGTTAAGGTAATGGATACTGTTAGGTTTAGGTTTCAGGTTAGGTTTAAGAGAGTGATAGTTTGAGGATTAGTCTTAGGGTTAGGATTAGGGTTATGGTTATCATTAGGGTAATTTATAAGGTTAGACCTAGAGTTAGGGCTAGGGTTATGGTTAAAACGAGGGCTAGAATTAGCGTTAGGGTCCGGGTTAAGGCGAGGGTTACAGTTAGGATTAGGTTTAGGGTTTGAGCTAGGATTTTTGCTATGGCTAGGGTTTATTTAGAGTTTTGTCCAGGTTTATGGTCAGGGTTAGTGTTAGAGTTAGGTCGAGGGTTATCATTAGGGTTAGGGTAATAGGTTTAGATGTCAGGTTAAAGATAGGTTTAGGTTTATGTTAGCCTTAGGTTTAGGTTTAGAATTAGGTTTAGGATTTGAGCTAACTTAGATTTAGGGTTAGGGGTTAGGTTCACGATTAGCTCTAGGATTAGGTTTCGGTTTAGGGTTAGGGTACATTTACCTTTAGGTCTAGTGTTATCATTAGGGTTAAGTTTAGGGTTCGGTAATGGGTAGGGTTCGAGCTAGGGTTTGGGATAGGGTTAAGGTTAGGATTAGGGCTGGGGTTAGGGCTATGGTTAGGCCTTGGGTTAGTGTTAGGTTTAGGTTAAGTGTAATGGTTAGGGATTGAGCTATGTTTAGGGCTAAGGTGAGGGTTAGGGTTACAGTCAGGGCTAGGGTAGAGTTAGGGTTAGGTTTAGGGCTAGAGTTAGCATTAGTTTTACGGTTATGGTTAGTGTAATGGATAGAGTTAGAGCTAGGCTTTGGTCTATGTTTACAGTTAGAATTAGGGCTAAAGTTAGTGAGGTTTAGAGTTTTGGCTAGGGTTATATTTAGGTTAAGGTTTAGGGTTTGAGCTAGAGTTAGGGCTAGAACAAGGGTTAGGGTTAGGTTTAGGGTTAGGGCTAGTTTTAGGGTTAGGGTTATGCTTAGGGTTAGTTTTAGGGCTGTAATTATGGCTAGGTTTTGTGTGAGGTTTAGGGCTTGTGTTAGGTATATGGGTAATGTAAGAGCTACACTTATGTTTATGGCTATATTTAGAGTTCGTCTAGTGTTAGGTTTAGTTTTTGGGTTAGGAGAATGTTTAGAATTAGGGTTTTTGTTAGGGTAAGTGTCAGGGTTCAGGTTAGGATCAGATTTAGTGTTAGTTCAGAATGAGGACTAGGGTAGGTCGATGGATAGAGTGAGTGTTTGGTTTGGTTAAGAGATATTGTTAGGGCTAATGCGAGGGTTATGGCTACGTTAAGGATTATGTTTAGGTCTATTGCTAGTGTTAGTGTTAGGTTTAGGGTTAGGGTTACTGGTAAGGCTAGTGTTATGTTTTGGATAAAATTTAGGGTTTAAACCTAGGTTTAGTGTTAGGGACAGAATAAGGCTCAGGGTTAGGGTTAGCGTTTGGGATAAATTTACAGCTAAAATGAGGGCTAAGATTAGTATTAGGAATGGAGTTAAGTTTGGGGTAGGAGTACAGTTAGGGTTAGGACTATGTTAGGGATAGGGTAAGGGTTTGACTAAGTGTAAGACATAGGGTTAGAGCTAGGATTAGGACTAGGGATAAGACTAGGATTAGGACTAGGGATAAGACTAGGGTTAGGGCCAGGGTTAGGGTTAGGGTTAAAGTTAGGGTTAAGCTTGAATTATGGCTAGGTTTTATGTTAGGTTTAGGGCTATGGCTAATTTAAGAACTGGCATTATGATTAGGGCTAGTTTTAGGGTTAGGTATAGAGTGAGGTCTAGTGATAGGATTAGGTTTAGGGATAGGATGATGTGTAGAACTAGGGTTAGTGTTAACGTCAGTGTCAGTGTTAGTATTTGTTCTAGTGTTAGGGTTAGGTCTCAAATTAGGTCTAGGGTTAGGACTAGGTGTAGGGTTAGGTTTTGGTTTAGGTTAAGGTTTAGAGTCACTGCTATGGCTCGGTTTTGCTTAAGGGCTATGGCTAGTGTTAGGGCTAATTTTCAAATTAGCATTAGGGTTAGAGCTAGTGTTAGGGTGTGGTTTAGGCATAGTTTAAGGGTTATATTTAGAGATAGGGTTAGATCTAGGTTTAGGACTACAGTGAAGGTTAGGGCTAGGGTTAGGTCTAGGGTTTGAATTATCATAAGGGTTAGCTTAAGAACTAGGGCTAGTGCTAAGGCGAGAGTTACACTTAGTCTTAGTGTTAGGTTTATATATAGGGTTAGAATTATGGCTTAATTAGGGATAGGATTAGAGCTAGGTTTAGTAATAAGGCTGACCCTAGGTTTATTGCTAGGCTTATGGTTATGCTTATGGATCGATATGATGTTATGGCTAGCTTTAGAACTAGGGCAAGTGTTAAAATTAAGTTTAGTTCTATGGTTAGTTAGGGTTAGGTTTAGGATTAAGACTAAGATTATGGCTAGGATTCGGGCTAGATTTTGTTCTAGTCTTAGGGCTTCATTAGTGCTAGGGCTAATGTCAGGTATAGGTTATGGTTAGAGATAGTTTTACGGTTAAGCTTATAAGTGTTCGAATTAAATTTATGGATATGGTTAGGTTTAGGGTTCAGGTTAGGTTTATGGTAATGTACAGGTTTATGGTTAGGAATAAGTTCAGTGTTATCCTAGGGTTAGGATTAGGATTAAGCTAATGGATATGGTTACAGCTGGGGTTAGGGCTAGGTTTATTGTTAGGATTAAGGCTAGGGTTAGGGTTAGGTTTTGGGTAATGGCAAGGGTTAGGGTTATGGTTATGTTTAGGGTAAGTGGTAGAGCTAGAATTAGGTTTTTGGTTAGGGTTAAAGTTAGTGTTAGGGCTCTGATTAGGGATAGGTTTTGGGTTAGATTAGGGCTAGATTTGGGCTTCATCTAATGTAAGAACTAAGGTTACGAGTAGAACTTGTTTTAGGTTTAGGGTTAGGGCTAGGTATAGGGTTAGGTTTAGATATAAGTTTTGAGTGATGTTCAGAGCTAGAGTTAGTGTTAGGGTCAGAGTCAGGGTCAGGGTTTGTTTTAGGGTTAGGTATAGGACTCAAATTAGTGTTAGGTTTAGGGCTAGGTGTAAGTTTAGGGTTTGGTTTATGTTAAAGGTTATGGTTAGGGCTATGGCTTGGTTGTTGATTAGGGCTAGTGCTAGGTTAAGTATAGTTTTAGGATTAGCATTATTATTTCAGCTTGTTTTAGTGAGAGGTTTAGCTTAGGGTTAGGGTTTGATTTAGAGTTAGGCTTAGATATAAGATTAGGACTAGAGCTAGGGTTAGGGCTAATGTAAAGGCAAGTGATAGGAATATGGTAAGGGATAGTGTTAGCACTAGAAATATGACTAGGGCGAGAGTTAGAGTTAGTCTTAGGGCTAGGGTTATGTTGGGTTTAGGGGTAAAGTAGGGCTAGGATTACGTCTAGCATTTGTATTGGGGTTAGACATAGGTTTAGGTTTGGGGTTAGTTTTAGGTTTAGAGGAAGGGATGGGGTTAGAGCTAGTTTTAGTGTTAGGTTGAAGGTTAGAATTTTGGTTAGGGGTAGGGTTATGGTTTGGTTTAATAGTAAGGCTAGGTTTAGGGCTAGGATGTGGGCGCTGGTTTGTTTTAGGGTTATGGCAAGAATTAGGGCTTGGGCTAGTATCAGGTCTAGGCTTACGTTAGGGATACATTGAGGGTTAGATTTATGTCTAGGTCTAGTGTAAGGGTTAGGTTTAGGGTAAGGGTCAGGTTTAGAGCTAGGGGCATTATTACAGTTAGAATTAGGTTTCAGGTTTGGTTTATGTTAGGGTTTAGGTTTAGACTTGAATTAGCATTAGAGTTTGGTTAGGGTAATGATAGGTTTAGGTTTAGGGTTCTTGTTAGGTGTAGGGTAATTGATAGGGTTAGAGTTAGCAAAAGGGTTAGGGTTAGGCCTATGGTTATATTTGTGTTAGGATTGAAGCTTGATTTGTGGTTTGGATGAGGGCTAGGTTTTGTGTTAGGGTTAGGGCAAGTTTTAGAGATAGTGATAATGTCAGGTTTAGGGTTACAGCTATGGATAGTTATATGGTTAGATTCATGGCTAGGTCTAATATTAGGTTTAGGGTAAGGGCCATGTTAAGGGTAAGGTGTATTTTTAGGGTCAGGGTCAGGATTCAGTTTTGTGTTAGGTTAATTATTAGGATTACACCTCAAATTAGCATTAGGGTTACAATTAGCCTTAGGTTAATGGATAGGTTTAGGTTTAGGGTTAGGGTTAGGTTTAGAATTTAAAATAGTATTAGGGCTAGTGTTAACATTTTGATTAGGGCTAGGATTAGGTTTAGTTTTTTGGATGGGGCTAGGGTTATGTTTAGGGTTCGATTTTGGGTTTTACCTAGGGTTAAGTCTAAGGCGAGTTTTAAGGTTAGCATGAGGGTTAGGCTTAGGATAAGGGATAAGGTTAGGTTAGGGTTAGGGTTACACTTTGGGCTAGATTTAGGCCTAGGATTAGGGCTAGGTTTTGTGTTAGGTTTAGAGCTAGTTTTAGTGCTATGGTAAAGTAAGTGTTATGTTTACCATTATGGCTAGGCCTAATGGTAGGTTTAGGTTTCAGTTAGCATCAGTTTTATAGCTAGGGTTAGTGTTAGTGTCAGGGTCTGTCTTTGGATAAGGGTGAGGGTTATTGCCAGAGCCAGTATTAGGATTGGTTAGGTCTAGAGGTAAGGTTGGTGTTTGGCTTAGGTTAAGGGTTATCATTAGAGCTAGGGCTATGTTTTTGTTTTGGTCTTGGCTAAAGATATGTCTGGATTTAGGATTAGATTTAATCTAGGTCTAGTATTAGGGTTACATTTAGATATAGGGTTATGGGTAGGGCTAGTGTTAGAGTTTGCTTTAGATTGAGGGTCAGAATAAGGGTCAGGGATAGGGTTAGAATTTGGGTTATGGTTATAACAAGAATGAGTGCTAGGGTTAGGACTAGTAATAGGGTTAAATTTTGAGTTAGACTAAGGATTAGTTTTAGGACTAGGGTTAGCATTAGGGTTGGGGTTTGGCTAGGGTAAAGATAAGGTTAGAGCTAAATTAGAGCTAGGGTTCGGGTTAGGTTTAGGGCTAGTGTTAGGGTTAGGGTTAGGGTGAAAGCTAGGGTTAGGTCTCAGATTTGGGCTAGGTTTTGGTTAGCATTAGTTTTAAGATTATCGTTAGTGTATGATCTAGGGTTTTGATTAGAACTAATTTTAGAATTAGGGTTAGGATTAGGTCGCGTGTTAGAGTAAGTTTTAGGTTTAGGGTGATGATTACAGTTAGGGTTAGAAAAAAAGAAGAAAAAAAGAGGTAGGGTTAGTGTTAATGTCAGAGACAGGTTCAAAAGTAGTTTTAGGGTTAAGGTTATGAGTAGAATTAGGGCTAGGCTTAAGGCCAGAGGTAAAGTTAGGCTTTGGTTTACGTAAAAGTTTAGGGTTAGTGTTATTGCTTGTTTTGTTTTAGGGCTAAGCCTTTGATTAGGGCTTGTTTTAGGATTAGCTTTAGGGAAAGGACTAGTGTTAGGGTGAGGTTTAGGTGTAGAATTAGGGTTAGATTTATTGTTAGGTTATATCTAGGGTTAGGGCAAGGTTTAAGGTCAGGGCTAGTGTTATTCTAGACTATGGCTATGAATAAGGTTACAGTAAGTGATAGGGTTAGAATTAGGGCTAGGGCTAGGGCGGAGTAGTCTTGAAGCTAGGATTAGGATTAGGTTTAGAATTCGTGGGAGTGTTAGTGTTTGGGTTATTCCAGAGTTAAAGTTAGGGCTAGAGTTAGTGTTAGGGTTAGGGTTTGGGTTAGGTTTAAGGTAAGCAATGGGGTTATAACTATGTTTAGGGATAGGGAATATGTTAGAATTAGGGTTAGGGTTATGATTAAGGCCAGGTTTTGGTCTAGGATGAGAGCTAGTGTTCGTGTTAGGGTTAGGGCTAAGATTAGGATGGGGCAAATGTCAGTTCTAGGGTTACATATAGGAATATGATTTTGGTTATGTTTATGGTTAGGTCTAGTGTAAGGGTTAGATTTAGAGTAAAGGTCAAGTTTAGTGTTATGTGTATTATTAGGGTCAGTGTACAGCTTATTGTTTGGTTTAGGTTAAGGTTTAGGTTTACGGCTCGAATTAGCATTAGTGTTAGATTTAGGGTTAGGATAATGAATAGGCTTAGGATTAGGGTTCAGGTTAGTTTTAGGTCAATGGATAGGTTTAGGGATTGTGATAGGCTTAGGGTTAAGCCTAGGCTTAATATTAGTGTTAGGATTATAGTTAGGGTAATGGATAGAATTAGAACTAGGGTTAGGGCTAGGGTTATGGTTAGGATTAGGGCTAGTGTTAGGGTAGTGGATATAATTAGATCTATGGTTAGGTCTATGGTTAAGGTTAGGATTAGAGCTCGTGTTAGGTTAGGGTTTGGGATAGGACTTGGGTTATGTTAAGGGTAAGTTTAGGCTTTGAGCTAGGGTTAGGTCTAAAGCATGTCTTAGGGTTAGGATTAGGGCTAGAGTTAGATTTAGGGTTATGCTTAGGGCAATGTTCAGGCCTAGGATTAGGGCTAGATTTTGTTCTAGTTTAGGCCTAGGGTTAGGTCCATGGGTACTGTAAGACATAGGGTTATGATTAGGGGTAGTTTTAGGGTTAGGGTTATGGCTAGGTGTAGTGTTAGGTCTATGTTTTGGGTGAGAATCAGGTTTAAAGCTAGGTTCAGTGTTAGAATCAGGGTCAGTTTTTGAGATAAGGTTAGGGTTAGAGTTAGAGCCAGAATTAGCACTAGGTTTAGGTGTAGGAGTAGGGTAAGTATTCAGTTTATGTTAAGAATTATTGTAGGGCTAGTGCTAGGTTTTTGTTTAAGTCTAGGGCTAGAGTTATATCTATATTTAGGGTTAGCTTTGGGTCTAGGTCTTGTGTTCTGCTTAGGTATACGTATAGGTTTACCAGTAGGTCTAGTGTTAGGATTTGGTTTAGGGTTAGGGTCAGGTTTAGACCTAGGGTTACTCTTAGGGTCAGATGAGGGTCAGGGTTAGGTTTAGAGGTAGAATGAGGGCTAGGGTTAAGACTAGTAATATAGTTAGAATTTAAGTTAGGCTAAGGATTAGGATTAGAACTCAGATTAGCCTTTGGGTTAGGGTTTGGCTAAGTGTAAGTAATAGGGTTAGAGTGAAGGATAGGGCTAGTGTTAGGGTTAGAGTTAGGGCTAGTGTTTGGATTAAACCTAGGGTTAGAGCTCAGATTAGGGGTAGAATTTGTGTTAGGGTTAGGGCTATGGATAGGACAATGACTAATGTATGAACTAGGGTTTTGATTAAGGCTAGTTTTAGGATTAGGTTAAGTCTAGATGTAGTGTTATTAATGTTATTAATATAAGGGTGATTTTTAGAGCTAGGATTAGTGTTTCAGTCAGTGTCAGAGTCAGGGTTAGTTTTAGACTTAGTTTTAGGGCTATTCGTAGGGTTAGCATTTGATTTAGGTTAAGGATTAGGATTAGGGCTATGGCTTGGTTTTGGTTTATGGCTAGTGCTATGGATAGGGCCAGTTTTACGATTAGCATTATGGATATGGGTAGTGTTAGGGTTTGTTTTAGGCTTATGGTTAAAGTTAAATTTAGAGTTAGGTTTAAATTTAGACTTAGGCTTAGATCTAGGGTTAGGAATAAGGCTAAAGGTAGAACTAGGACTAGGGCTAGGGCAAGAGTTAGAGTTAGTCTTATGGCTAGGTTTAGGGTTAGGATAGGATTAAATAAAGGCTAGGATTAGCATTAGGCTTTGGGTTAGGCCTAGGTATAGCACAAGGGTTAGACTTCGGTTCTGTGTTAGGGTTAGGGCTAGGTTTAGGGCAATGGTTAATGTAAGAACTAAGGTTACCATTAGGGTTAGTTTTAGTGTTAGGATATGTGTCAGATTTAGTGTTAGGGTTAGGTTTAAGGTTAGGGTGATATGTTTAGCTAGGTTTTATGTTAGGATAGGAGTCAGGGTCAGGTGGAGTGTTAGGGTTAGTGTTAGGACTCAAATTAGGGCTAGGATTACTTTTAGGGTTCAGTTTAAGGTGAGGGTGGTGTTTAGAGCTAGGGTGAGTGTTAGGATATGAGTCAAGGTCAGGGTTGGTGTTAAGGTTAGGGTTAGGACTCGAATTAGGGCTAGGGTTAGGTCTAGTTGTAGTGTTAGGGTTTTGTTTAAGTTATGGTTTAGGGTTAAGGCTAAAACTTGGTTTTGTTTTAGTCAAGGGGTTAGATTAGGGCTAGTGTTAGTGTTAGGCTTAGGCTTAGTGATTGGGTTAGGGTTAAATTTGGATATAGGGTTAGATCTCGAGCTAGGGACAGAACTAATGTAGGGCAAGTGTTATGGCTAGGTTTAGGGTTATGGTAAAGGTTAGGGTTAGAACTAGGGATAGGGCTAGGGTGAGAGTTAGTCTTAGGGCTAGGGTTAGGTTTAGGTTTAGAGATAGAGCTCAATTAGGGCTAGGATTAGGGCTAGGTTTAGTGTTTAGTTTAAGCCTAGGTTTAGGGTTTAGAGTTTAGGTGTAGAATTAGGCCAAATTTGGGGTGAGGGATGGCTTTTTAGCTATGTTTAGAGGTAGGGTTAAGAGTATAATTAGGATTAGGACTATGATTATTGTTAGCATTATGATAAAGGCTAGGTTTATGGCTAGGATGAGGGATAGGGTACTTTTTTAAGGGTTAGGGCTACAATTAGTGCTAGGGCTAATGTCAGGTCCAGAATTATGTTTAAAGATAGTTTTAGGGTTAGGATTATGGGTACGACTATTTGAAGGGTTAGGTTTAGGGTTAGTGTCAGGTTTAGAGCTAGGGGTATTATTAGGGTCAAGTTCTGAGTTAGGGTTTGGGATAGGTTAAGGTTTAAATTTAGGGCTCAAATTAGCATTAGGGTTATGGTTATGGTTATGGTAATGGTAATGGATAGAGTTAGAAATCAGTTCAGGGCTAGGGTCATGGTTATGATTATGGCTAGGTTTGGGGTAAGTTAGTGCTAGGGTTAGGGTTATGGCTAATGTAAGTACTAGGGTCATGATTATGGCTAACTTTAGTGTTTTAGGGCTAGGTTTAGTGTTAGGTTTATGGTTAGGATTAGGGTGATGTTTAGACCACGGGTTAGTGTTATAGTCAGAGTAAGGGTCAGGGTTAGCTTTAGGGTTTGGCTTAAAACTCGAATTAAGGCGGGGGTTAGGGCTAGGTGTAGGGTTAGTGTTTGGTCTAGGTTAAGGGTTAGGGTTAGAGCTTTGGCTCAGTTTAGTTTTAGGGCTAGGGTTAGGGTTAGGGCCAATTTTAGGATTAGTGTTAGGGTTAGGGCTAGTCTTAGAATTAGGCTTAGGCTTCGGTTTAGGGTTAAATTAAGAGTTAGGTTTTTATCTAAGGTTAGTGCTAGGGCTAAGGATAGGGCAAGGGTTAGGACTAGGATTTGGCATAGGGTTAGTTTTATGGGAAGGCAGAGGATTAGAATGAATGATAGGGCCATTGTTAGAGTTACAGTTATTCATAGGGCTAGGATTAGGGATAGGGTTAGGGATAGGGCTAAATTATGGCTAAGGTTATAGTTATGGCTAGGGTTAGAGCTAGTTTTAGAATTAGTATCAGGGTTTGGGTTAGTTTTAGGCTTAGGCATCGAGTTAGGGTTAGATTTAAAGTTAGTTTTCAATCTAGTGTTAAAGCTAAATGTAAGTATAGGGAAATTGTGACAACAAGGGTTAGGGTTAGGGTTAGGGTTACGTTTAGGGTAAGGGATGTGATTTTGGCTAGGTTTAGGGCTAGGGCAAGGTTAGTATTAGGGTTAGGGCAGAGTTAGTGTTAGGGCTATGATTAAGGCTAAGTTTATGGATAGGATAATGTTAAGGGTTTGTGTTAGCATTAGGGATATTATTAGGGCTAGGGCTAATGTCAGTTCTAGGGTTATAGTTAGGGCTAGATTTAGTGTTAGGTTTATGGCTTGATCCAGTATAAGGATTAGGTTTAGGGTAAGATTCAGGTTTATATCAAGGGTTATATTTAGGGTCAGGTTAAGGTTTAGGGTTTGGGTTATGTTAGGGTTTCATTTTAAGGTAATGGCAGGGTTAGTTTTAGGGTTTAGGTTTGGTTTAGTGTAATGGATAGAGTTAAGGTTAGGCCTAGGCTTAGCTTAAGATTAGGGTTACTGATAGGGTAATGGATAGATTTAGACCTAAGTATAGAGCTGGGGTTATGTATAGGATTAAGGCTAGTTTGGGGTTAGGCTTAGGTTTAAGTTTAGGGTTAAAGCTAGGTTTAGGACTTGGATTAAGGCTAGGTTTTGGGTTAGGATAGGGTTAGTGTTAAGACTATGGCTAATCTATGAAGTAGGGTTAAGATTAGCACTAGTTATAGGGTTAGGGTTAGGGCTAGGTGTAGTGTTAGGTTGAAGTTTCCGGTGATGATGATGTTTAGAGCCAGGGTTAGTGTTAGGGTCAGGGTTATTTTTCGTGTTAGGGTTAGGACTAGAATTAGAATATGGTTAGGGCTAGGTGTAGGGTTAGAGTTTGGTTTAGGTTAAGGGTTAGGGTTATGTCTATGACTCGGTTTGTTTTAGGGCTAGAGCTAGGATTAGAGCTAATTTTAGGATTAGATTTAGCGTTAGTGCTAGTGTTAGGTTTAGGTTTAGGCATAGGGTTCAGGTTAGATTTAGAGTTAGGTTGAAATCTAGGATTATGACCAGGGCTATGAATAGGGATAGGGTTACACCAAGGATTAGGACTAGGATTAGGGTTCTAATAAGGGATAGATTTAGAACTAGGGTTAGGTTTAGGGTGAGAATTAGAGTTAGTCTTTGGGCTAGAGTTAGGGTTAGTATTAGAGATAGGGCTAAATAAGGGCTAATATTGGGGCTAGAGTTAGTGTTAGGTTTAGGCCTAGGGTGTGGGTTAGGGATAAAATTAATTCTATGTTCAGGGCTAGATAAGGGTTAGGGTTTGTGTTAGGGTTAGGGACAGGTTTAAGGCTAGGCTTAATATCAGGTCTATGGTTAAGGTTAGGAATAGTATTTGAATTAGGTTTATGGCTAGGTATAGTATAAGGGTGAGGTAGGGTAAGAGTCAGATTTATAGCTAGGGGAATTATTAGGGTCACGCTCAGTTTTAGGGTTTGGTTTAGGTTTGAGGTTAGGTTAGGGCTCGAATTAGCATTAGGGTTATGATTACCATAATGATTGGGTTAGGTTTAGGGTTCAGAGTAGCTTTAGGGTAATTTCTAGTTTTGGGGAAAGCAATAGGTTTAGGGTTAAGCCTAGGGGTAGCATTATGGTAAGGGTTATTTTTATGGTAATGGATACATTTAGAATTAAGGTTAGGGCTAGGGTTATGGTTAGGATTAGGTTTGTGTTAGTGTTAAGGTGACTGTCAGAACTAGGATTAGGTTTAGGATTTTGTTTAGTGTAAGTGTTTGGTTCTGAGGTATGATTACGGCTAGGCTGAGAGTTAAGTTCAGAGTTAGGTCTAGGGATAGGAGTATGGTAAATTTTGGGTTAGGGTTGGTGTTAGGTTTAGACCTAGTTTTAGTGTTAGGGTCAGAATAAGTGTCAGGGTTAGGGTTAGCGTTTGAGATATTGTTAGAGGTAAAATGAAGGCTAGGGTTAGGACTATTAATAGGGTTACAATTTTGGTTAGTCTGAGGACTATGGATAAGTCTAGGGTTACTCTTAGTTTTAGGATTTCACTTAGGGTAAGGGATTGATTTATTCTATGATTAGGGCTAAGGTTAGGGTTAGAGTTAGAGTTAACGCTAGGTTTAGGGCTCGGTTCAAGGCTAGATATGCATTAGGGTTAGGGCTAGGATTAGGGCAATGGCTAATGTAAGAACTAGGGTTTCCATTAGGGTTAGTTTTAGGGTTAGGTTTAGGTGTAGTTTGAGTGTTAGTGTTAGGTTTAAGGTTAAGGTGATATTTATAGCTACGGTTCTTGTTAGGATAGGAGTGAGGGTCAGGGTTAGTTTTAGGGTTAGCGTTAAGAGTCGAATTAGGGCTATTGTTAATGTCAGTGTTCGGTTTGAATTTAGGGCAGTGTATATAACTAGGGTGAGTGGATCAAGATTATTTTTAAAGTGAGGCTTAATTCTCGAATTAGGGCTAGGTTTAGATCTAGGTGAAGTGTTAGTGTTTGGTTTCAGTTAAGGTTTAGGGTAAGGGCTATTGTTCGGTTTTGGTTTACTGCTAGGATTAGGGTTAGGGCTAGTTTTATGATTATCCTTATGGTTAGGGCTAGTGTTAGTGTTAGGCTTAGGCTTAGGTTTAATGTTAGATTTAGAGTTAGGGTTAGGCTGGGACTAACTTGAGGGCAAGTATTGGGGCTAGTGTTAGGTTTATGGTAGCAGATAGGGATAGAACAAGGGATAGGGCTAGGGCTAAGGCAAGAGTTAGAGTTACTCTTAGGACTAGCAATAGTATAGGGTTATAGGTCGAGCTAAATTAGGGCTAGGATTAGGGCTAGGTTCTGTGTTTAAGCCTAGGGTTAGGGTTAGGTTTAGGTTTAAATTTAGGGTAAAGGATGATGTTATTGGTAGATTTAGAGTTAGGGTGAGGCTTAGAATTAGGGTTAGGTATAGGGCTAGAGTTAGGGTTATGATTAAGGATAGTTTTAGGACTAGGATGAGGGCTAGGTGTGTTTTTAGAATTAGGGCTAGGATTAGGGCTAAGGCTAATTTTAGTTCCGGAATTATGGTTAAAGATAGTTTTAGGATGAGGTTTATGGCTACATCTAGGCTAAGGGTTAGGTGTTGGGTTACAGTCAAGTTTTGATCTAGGGGTATTATTAGGGTCAAGGTCTGGGTTAGGGTTTGGGATAGGTTAAGGTTTCAAGTTTGGGCTTGAATGAATTTTAGGATTAGGATTAGGGTAATGGTAGGGTTATATTTAGGATTCATGTTAGGTTAAGGTTAATGAAATGGTTAGAATTCGAAATAGGGTTAGGTTTATGCCTAGGGCTAGATTTATGGTTAGGATTTGATCTAGGGTTAGGCTTAGGGTTATGGTTAGGGCTAGGGTTATTGTTAGGGTTATCTTTAAAATTAAAGCTAAGGTAGGGCTTGGGTTAAAGCTAGGTTTGTGATAGGTTAGGGCAATGGCTAATGTAAGAACTAGTGTAATGATTAAGACTAGTTTTATGGTGTAGTTTTAGGGTTATTTTTAGTGTTAAAGTTAAGTTTATAACTACGGTTACTGTTAGTGTCACTGACAGTGCTCGGGTAGGGTAATGTTTAGGGTTATAGGCAGAATTAGGACCAGGGTTAGGTCTAGAGGTAGGGTTAGAGTTTGGTTTAAGTTAAGGGTCATTGTAAAGGCTAAGTCTATTTTGTCTTTAGGACTAAAGATATAGTTATGTCTATATTTAGGAGTAGGTTTAGGTCTATGGCTAGTGTTAGGGTTAGTTTAGATATAAGGTTACCATTAGGGCTAGTGTTAGGTTTTGGTTTAGTTTTAGGTTTAGATTTAGACCTAAGATTAGTGTTAGGGTCAGAACAATGGTCAGGGATAGGGTTAGGGTTTGGGATTTGGTTACATCTAGGATGAAGGCTAGGGTTAGGACTAGTTATAGAGTTAGACTTTAGTAAGGCTATGGATTAGTGCTAAGAATACGGTGAGCATTAGGGTGAGGTTTGACTTAGGGTAAGAAATAGAGTTAAAGCTAGGGTTAGGAGTAGACTTTGGTTTAGGTTTAGGGTTAAAGCTTGTGTTAAGCCTTGGATTAGGGCTAGTTTTGTATTAGGGTTTGGGCTATTGTTATGTTTACAGCTATTGTAAGAATTAGGGTTACTATAAGTGTTAGTTTTAGGGTTAGGTTTAGGGCTAGGTTTAGTGTTAGGTTTAGGTTTAAGGTTAGGGTGATGTTTAGAGCTAGGTTTAGTGTTTGGATATGAGTCAGGGTCATGGTTATGTATAGGGTTAAGATTAGGTGTCAAATTAGGGCTAGGGTTAGGGCTGGTGTAGTGTTAGGGTTTGTTCTAGGGTCAGGGTTAGTGTTAGGGGTATGGCTCCATTTTGTTTTAGGGCTTGGGCTTGGGTTAGGGCTATTTTAGAATTAGCATTAGGGTTAGAACTTGTTTCAGGGTTAGGCTGAGGCATCGGTTTAGGGTTGGTTTTAGAATTAGGTTTCGATCTAGAGTTAGTCCTAGGGCTAAGAATAGTGCAAGGGTTATGACTAGGATTAGAGCTTGGGTTAGGGTTACAGTAAGTATAGGGTTAGAAGTAGGGATAGGTATTGTCTGAGAATTATAGTTAGACTTATTTCTAGGGTTTGGGTTACCGTTAGGAATAGGGGTAAATTAGGACTAGGATAAGGGCTAGGTTTAGTGTTAGGGCTAGGGCTAGAGTTAGGGTTATGGTTATGGCTAGATTTAGGATCATGGATTGGGCTAGTGTTAGGGTTAGGGTAAGGGTTAGGGTTTAAGCTATGGTTAGGGCTAGTGGAAGTGTTAGGTTTAGTGTTAGGTCTGGGTTAGGGTTATGATTATGGTTATGGTTAGGGTTGGATTTAGGGCTAGGGTCTTCATTAAGGTTAGCGTTAGTTTTAGAGTAATGTATTGGATTAGATGTTACATTAGGTTTAGGGTTAAGTTTAGGTTATGGTTAAATATAGTTTTAGGGATAGGATTAGTTTTGAATTATGGTAAGGTTTAGGGTTAAGTTTATGGCAAGATTTAGGTTTAGGGTTAGGTTGAGGGTTATGTTTATGATTAGGGTTAGGGATAGGCTTAGGTTTAGGACTAGGGTTATCATTAGGGTTAGGGTTAGGGTAATTTTAGTGTTAGAACTAGTGTTAGTACTAGGTTTAAGGTTAGGATTAGGGCTAAGATTAGGTTTTTGTTTAGGAATAGGGCTTGGGTTATGTTTAGGGTAAGGGTTAGGCTTTGAGCTAGGTTATGTGTAAGGCAAGGGTTAGGGTTAGGGCTACATTTAGGATCATGGTTATGCTTATGGTAGCTTAGGCCTCAGATTAGGGCTAGGTTTTGTGTTAGGTTTAGGCCCAGGGTTAAGGCTATGTGTAATGACAGATCTAGGGTTCTGATTAGAGCTAGTTTTAGGGTTAGAGTTATGGCTATGTCTAGTGTTAGGTTAAGGTTTTCAGTTAGATTCAGGTTTAGAGCTAGGTTTAATGTTAGTGTTAGGGTCAGTGTTCAGGTTGAAGTTAGTTTTAAGGTGTAAGCCAGAATTAGGACTAGAGTTAGGTCTAGGGATAGGGTTAGTGTTTGCTTTAGGTTAAGGATTATGTTAGGGCTAGGGCTCAGGTTTTTTTTTTGTTGTTGTTGTTTGTTTGTTTTTTGGTCTAGGTCTAGAGGTATGGCTATATTAAGGATTAGGCTTAAGTCTAGGGCTAGAGTTAGGTTTAGGTTTACGTATAAGTTTACTGGTAGGGCTAGTTTTAGATTTTGGTTTAGGGTGAGGTCAGATTTAGACCAAGGGTTTGTGTTAGGGTCATGATTTGAGTTAGGGTTAGAGTTAGAATGAGGGCTAGAGTTAGGACTATTAATAGGATTAGGGTTTAGATTAGGCTATGGATTAGGATTAGGACTAAGGTTAGCATTATGGATAGGGTTTGTCTTAGGGTAAGTGATAGTGTTAGAGCTAGGGATAGGGATATGTTTAGGGTTAGGGTTAGGGCTAAGGCTACGTTTAGGTTTAGTTTAGGTTTACTTCTCGTGTTAGGGCTCAGATTAGGGCTAGTTTTTCTGTTAGCTTTAGGGCTAGGGTTAGGGCTATGGCTAATATAAGAACTAAGGTTATGATTAGAGTTAGTATTTGGTCTAGATCTAGTATTAGCACTCTCTTTAGGATTAGTGTGATATTTAGAACTAACGTTAGTGTTAGAATATAAGTCATGGTCAGGGTTAATTTTAGGACAAGGATCTGAATTAGAGCTGGAATGTTATTACTAGGTTTAGGGTTAGGGTTTGGTTTAAGTTAACATTTAGGGTTAGGAAAATGTCTCGGTTTTGTTTAAGGGATAAGGCTAAGTTTATGGCTGGTTTTAGGATTAGCAATTGTGTTAGGTCTAGTTGTAGGTTTAGGATTAGGCTAAGGGTTAGTGTCAAATGTAGAGTTATGGTTAGATCTAGAGTAGGGTCTAGGGCTAGTGTTAGGGCTAAGGTTAGGGCTTGTGTTATGTGTATTGTAATGGATAGGGTTAGAACTAGAAATAGTGCTGGGTGAGAGTTAGAGTTAGTTTTAGGCCAAGGTTAGGGGTAGAGGTATGGTTAGGGCTAAATTAGGGCTAGGATTAGGGCTAGGGTTAGTGTTAGGGTTATGCCTATGGTTAGGGCTAGAGATATGGATAGTGTTGGGGTTAGGTTTAGTGATAGGGTTAGGGGCAATGATTGGGTTATTCCTAAGTTCAGGTCTAGGGTGAGGGTTAAAATTAGAGATAAGACAAGAGTTAGGGTTAGGGTTAGGATTAAGGCTAGGTATCTTCCTAAGATGAGGAGTAGTGTTTGTGTTAGGGTTAGGGCTAGGATTAGGACTGGTGCTAATGTCAGGACTGAATTTATGGTTATGGTTAATTTTAGGGTTAGGTTATGGCTAGGTCTAGTGTAAGTGTTAAGTTTAGGTTAAGGGTCAGATTTAAAGCTAGGTGTAATATTAGGGTCAGGGTTTGAGTAGGGTTTGGCTTAGGTTAAAATTTAGGGTTAAGGCTTGAATTAGCTTTAGGGATAGGTTTAGGGTGTGGGTTAGGGTAATTGATAGGGTTAGGTTAAGGGTTCTGGTTAGGTTTAGAGTAAGGAATAGGGTTAGTGTTAGCAATAGTGTTAGCATTAGGCCTAGGATTAGCATTTGAGTTAGGCTTATCTTTAGGGTAATGGATAGGGTTAGAAGTAAGGTTACATCTAGGGTTAAGGTTAGAATTAGTAATAGGGTTAGGTTTAGGCCTAGGGTTAGAGTCACGACACCCCAATTGGAGTAGGGGCAGAGCAGAGCCACCACCCGTGCCCGAAAGGTGGGCAGGTCTGCGACCGACCAGCGGGACAGTCCCAGTGGCCTGCCGGTACGACAGACACGTCACCCCCTTTGGAGTAGGGGCAGAGTAGAGCCGCCGCCCGCGCCTGCAGGGTAGGCAAACCTGCAACCGACCGGCGGATCAGGCCTGGTGGCCTGCCGGCGTGGTACACTCATCACCCCAATTGGAATAGGGGCAGAACAGAGATGCCGCCAGCACCCAGAACAGGCCCAGTGACCTGCCGGCGTGGTAGCCACGACACCCCAATTGGAATAAGGGGAGAGCAGAGCTGCCACCCGCGCCTGCAGGAAAGATATGCAAGCAGTATGAAAAGACGAGGAAAGAAAGGACCACAAGCAATGCAGGTCAACGCAAATTTAGAAGAGGTAACAGCTGCAGCAGATGGAATGTCAGATAAAAAATTCAGGATATACATGCTTCAGATGATCTGGAGTATCAAGGAAGACCTTAGACAGCAAAATCAGACAATGAAAGATCATTTTGACAATGAATTATGCAAACAAATCCAGGAAGCAAAGGATCAACTATACAGGGAGATAGAGGTTATAAAAAACAAACAAACAGAAATCCTAGAAATGCAGGAAGCAATAAACCAACTTAAAAACTCAATGGAGAATACTACCAGCAGAGTAGAACACTTAGAAGATAGAACATCAGACAATGAAGACAAAGTATTTCAACTGGAAAAGAACATAGACAGCTCAGCAAGACTGTTAGGAAACCATGAGCAGAACATCCAAGAAATATGGGATAACATTAAGAGACCAAACTAAAGAGTCATTGGGATACAGGAAGGTACAGAGCTCCAAACCAAAGGAATGAGCAGTCTATTCAATGAAATAATACGAGAAAACTTCCCAGACTTGAAGAATGAGACAGAATCCCAAATCCTAGAAGCCTACAGGACGCCGAATGTGCAAAATCATAAGAGATCCACAGCTAGACACATTATAATGAAGATGCCCAACATACAGGATAAGGAGAGAATTTTAAAAGCTACAAGAGAAAGGAAGTAGATTACATTTAGGGGTAAGCCAATCAGGATAACAGCTGATCTTTCAACACAGACTCTGAAAGCTAGAAGATCCTGGAATAACATATTTCAAACACTGAAAGAAAATGGGTTCCAACCAAGAATTGTGTATCCAGTGAAATTAAGCTTCAGGATGGAAGATGAAATTAAAACCTTCCACAATAAACAAAAGTTTAAAGAATTCACAGCTAGAAAACCATCTCTTCAAAACATCCTCGCCAAAACATTACAGGAAGAGGAAATGGAAAATAACAATGAAAACCAACAGTGGGAGGTAGGACAGTAAAGGGGGGGGGGGGAATAATCAAAGAGGAAAACAAACCATGTTTAGTAACAGAAATAAACAAATATGGCTGGAAGAACAACCCATATCTCAATAATAACCCTAAATGTTAATGGCTTAAACTCACCAATTAAGAGACACGGGCTAGTAGAATGGATCACAAAACAAGACCCAACAATATGCTGCCTACAGGAGACGCATTTGATAGGAAAAAACATACATAGGCTGAAGGGGAAAGGTTGGGAAAAATCATATCACTCATATGGACTTCGGAAACAAGCAGGAGTGTCCATCCTCATATCAAATAAAATAGATTTCAAGCCCAAGTTAATCAAAAGGGATAAAGAGGGACACTACATACTGCTCAAGGGAACCATACACCAACAAGACATAACAATCATAAATATTTATGCCCCAAACAATGGTGCAGCTATGTTCGTCAAACAAACTCTTCTCAAGTTCAAGAGTCTAATAGACCACCATACCATAATCATGGGAGACTTCAACACACCTCTCTCGCCACTGGACAGATTTTCCAAACAAAAGTTGAATAAGGAAACTATAGAACTCAATAACACAATTAATAACCTAGATTTAATTGACATATATAGAGTATACCACCCAACATCAAGCAGTTACACTTTTTTCTCAGCAGCACATGGATCCTTCTCAAAAATAGATCATATATTATGTCACAGGGCAACTCTTAGAAAATATAAAGGAGTAGAGATACTACCATGCATCTTATCTGATCATAATGGAATGAAACTGAAAATCAACGATAAAAGAAGGAAGGAAAAAGCATACATCACTTGGAGAATGAACAATAGGTTACTGAATGATCAATGGGTTATAGAAGACATCAAGGAGGAAATTAAAAAATTCTTAGAGATAAATGAAAACACAGACACAACATATCGGAATCTATGGGACACATTGAAAGCAGTTCTAAGAGGAAAATTCATTGCTTGGGGTTCATTCCTTAAAAAAAGATAAAAAACAACAAATAAATGATCTCATACTTCATCTCAAAATCCTTGAAAAAGAAGAGCAAAACAACAGCAAAAGAAGTAGAAGGCAAGAAATAATTAAAATCAGAGCTGAAATTAATGAAATTGAAACAAAAGAAACAATTGAAAAAATTGACAAAACTAAAAGTTGGTTCTTTGAAAAAATAAACAAAATCGACAGACCCTTAGCGATGCTAGCGAAGAGAGGCAGAGAGAGAACTCAAATTAATAGCATAAGGGATGAAAAAGGCAATATCACAACAGACACTTCAGAAATACAGAAGATAATCAAAAACTATTTTGAAACCTTATACTCCAATAAATTAGAAGATAGTGAAGGCATAGATAAATTTCTTAGTCATATAATCTGCCCAGATTGAGTCAGGAGGATATAGACAACCTAAACAGACCAATATCCATTGAGGAAATAGAAGAAACCATCAAAAGACTACCAACTAAGAAAAGCCCAGGACCGGATGGGTATACAGCAGAATTTTACAAAACCTTTAAAGAAGAACTAATACCAATACTTTTCAAGCTACTTCAGGAAATAGAAAAAGAGGGAGAACTTCCAAATTCATTCTATGAGGTCAACCTCACCCTGATACCTAAACCAGACAAAGACACTTCAAAGAAAAAAACTACAGACCAATATCTCTAATGAACCTAGATGCAAAAATCCTCAATAAAATTCTGGCGAATCGGATACAAAAACATATCAAAAAAATTGTACACCATGATCAAGTAGGATTCATCCCTGGGATGCAAGGCTGGTTCAATATACGAAAATCAATAAATGTTATTCACCACATCAATAGACTTAAAAATAAGAACCATATGATCATCTCGAAGGATGCGGAAAAAGCATTTGACAAAGTACAGCATCCCTTTATGTTCAAAACTCTAGAAAAACTAGGGATAACAGGAACATACCTCAATATTGTAAAAGCAATCTATGCTAAGCCTCAGGCTAGCATCATTCTGAATGGAGAAAAACTGAAGGCATTCCCTCTAAAATCTGGAACAAGACAGGGATGCCCTCTCTCTCCACTGCTGTTCAACATAGTTCTCGAAACACTGGCCAGAGCAATTAGACAGACGAGAGAAATTAAAGGCATAAAAATAGGAAAAGAAGAACTTAAATTATCACTATTTGCAGATGATATGATTCTATACCTAGCAGACCCAAAAGGGTCTACAAAGAAACTATTAGAGCTAATAAATGAATTCAGCAAAGTGGCAGGATATAAAATCAACACACATAAATCAAAGCATTCCTGTATATCAGCGACAAATGCTCTGAAATGGAAATGAGGACAACCACTCCATTCACAATATCTTCAAAAAAATAAAATACTTGGGAATCAACCTAACAAAATAGGTAAAAGACTTATACAATGAAAACTACAGAACCCTAAAGAGAGAAATAGAAGAAGATCTTAGAAGATGGAAAAATATACCCTGTTCATGGATAGGCAGAACTAACATCATCAAAATGGCGATATTACCAAAAGTTCTCTATAGGTTTAATGCAATGCCAATCAAAATCCCAATGGCATTTCTTGTAGAAATAGAGAAAGCAATCATGAAATTCATACGGAAAAATAAAAGACCCAGAATAGCAGAAACAGTGCTAAGCAGGAAGTGTGAATCAGGCGGTATAGGGATACCAGACTTCAAACTATACTACAGAGCAATAGTAACAAAAACAGCATGGTACTGGAACCAAAACAGGCGGGTGGACCAATGGTACAGAATAGAGGACACAGAAACCAATCCACAAAACTACAACTATCTTATATTTGATAAAGGGGCTAAAAGCATGCAATGGAGGAAGGATAGCATCTTCAACAAATGGTGCTGGGAAAACTGGAAATCCATATGCAACAAAATGAAACTGAATCCCTTTATCTCGCCATGCACAAAAGTGAATTCAAAATGGATCAAGGAGCTTGATATCAAATCAGAGACACGGCGTCTGATAGAAGAAAAAGTTGCCTACGATCTACATTCGGTGGGGTCGGGCTCCAAATTCCTCAATAGGACACCCATAGCACAAAAGTTAATAACTAGAATCAACAAATGGGACTTACTCAAACTAAAAAGTTTTTTCTCAGCAAAAGAAACAATAAGAGAGGTAAATAGGGAGCCTACACCCCGGGAACAAATCTTTACTCCTCACACTTCAGATAGAGCCCTAATATCCAGAGTATACAAAGAACTCAAAAAATTAGACAATAAGAGAACAAACAACCCAATCAACAAATGGGCCAAGGACCTGAACAGACACTTCTCAGAGGAGGACATACAATCAATCAACAAGTACATGAAAAAATGCTCACCATCTCTAGCTGTCAGAGAAATGCAAATCAAAACCACCCTAAGATACCATCTCACTCCAGTAAGATTGGCAGCCATTATGAAGTCAAACAACAACAAGTGCTGGCGAGGATGTGGGGAAAAGGGTACACTTGTACATTGCTGGTGGGACTGCAGATTGGTGCAGTCAATTTGGAAAGCAGTATGGAGATTTCTTGGAAAGCTGGGAATGGAGCCACCATTTGACCCAGCTATTCCCCTTCTTGGTCTATTCCATAAAGACCTAAAAAGAGCATACTATAGGTACACTGCTACATCGATGTTCATAGCAGCACAATTCACAATAGCAAGACTGTGGAACCAACCTAGATGCCCTTCAATAGACGAATGGATAAAAAAAATGTGGCATTTATACACAATGGAGTATTACTCTGCATTAAAAAATGACAAAATCATAGAATTTGCAGGGAAATGGATGGCATTAGAGCAGATTATGCTAAGTGAAGCTAGCCAATCCCTAAAAAACAAATGCCAAATGTCTTCTTTGATATAAGGAGAGTAACTAAGATCAGAGTAGGGACGAAGAGCAGGAGAAGAAGATTAATATTTAACAGGGATGAGAGGTGGGAGGGAAAGGGAGAGAGAAGGGAAATTGCATGGAAATGGAAGGAGACCCTCAGGGTTATACAGTGGAGGGGGTAGAGAGAGAGGAGGGGAGGGGAGGGGAGAGGTGGGGAGGGGGGAGGGTGGAGGATGGGAAAGGCAGCGGAGCACAACAGACACTAGTATGGCAATATGTAAATCAATGGATGTGTAACTGATGTGATTCTGCAATCTGTGTATGGGGTGAAGGTGGGAGTTCATAACCCACTTGAATCAAAGTGTGGAATATGATATGTCAAGAAATTTGTAATGTTTTGAACAACCAACAATAAAAAATTTAAAAAAATAAAAAAAAAATTAAAAAAATGACATTTTAAGTGTGAGCTGTGGAAGCTATCTAAGGATGTGTGTATGGGTACTGAACTGAAGCTAGGGTTTGCTACATAGTTGCATTTCTGAAGGATTCAACTTATTAAACATCTAAAAAAAAGTTAGAGTTGGAGTTAGAATTAGGGTTAGGGCGAGGGTTAGGTTTAGGGTTAGGTCTAGGCTCATGGTTAGGGTTACAATGGAGTTAGTCTTTACGTTAGGTTTATGGCTAGGATAAGGGCAATGTTTTTTGTGAGGTTTATGGCTATCATTAGGGCTATGGGTAATGTAAGACATAAGGATATGGTTATGGATAGTTTTAGGGTTAGGGTTATGGATAAGTCCAGTGTCCTTGTTAGGTTTGGTGTTAGGATAAGATTTAGATCTAGGGTTTTATTTGGAGTAACTGTCATTGTCAGGTTAGGGATAGGCTTAGGGTGAGGGCCAGATTTATGGCTAGCGTTTGGTCTAGGGATAGAGTTAGTCTTTACGTTAGGTTAACGTTTATTGTTAGGGCTAGTGCTAGGTATTTATTTAGGGCTAAGTCTAGATTTATGACTCTATTTAAGGTTAGGTTTGGTCTAGTGCTAGTGTTACTGTTAGATTTATGTATAGGTCTACCAGTAGAGGTAGGGGTAGTGTTTGCTTTAGGGTTAGTGTTAGGTTTAGACCTAGGGTTAGTGTTATGTTCAGAATAAGGGACATGGTTAGAGTTAGGGTTAGAGCTAGAATGAGGGCTAGGATTAGGACTAGTAATAGAGATATGGTTTGGGGTAGGGTTAGTGAGATTTAGGCCTAGGTTTAGGGCTAGGGTTAGGGTTAGCTTTAGGGTTAGTGTAAGGTATGATGTTACAGCTATGTTTGGTGCTAGGATAACTGATAAATTTAGGGTAAGGGCTAGGGTTAAAATTAGGGTTAGGATTAAGTCTAGGCTTAGAACTAGGATTAAAGATAGGGAAAGGGCTAATGTCAGGTCTAGGTTTTAGGTTAGGGTAGGGTTAGGGATAGGGCCATGGTTTGAAAAACCAGCCTCTATCTCAGCACAAAGCATGTCCAAGGAAGGGACATGGCCTTTGTCCTTGGAAAAACCCACAAAGCACTCCTTGGCCCATTCCTACCCTGCTAAGTTGTTTATCTACAAATATCAGGAGAGATCTGCTGCACCAGGTGTCCCTGACTCAGTCAGGCCAGGTGGGGATCCATAGCAGCCCCCTAGTAGCCACCAATAAGCATGAGACAGGGAAATAATTGGGGTGTCAGATAACCCTTCCAGGACATTATGTTGGTTAATAACAAGTTGGGAAAATCTTGTAGTTCAGCACGTACACCCCTCTTGGCTTAAACCAATCAGTTCAAATGAATACCCCTTTTGTACTGACCAATCACCCAGCCAGTGAATGTGATAATCAAGTTTTAGAGATGTTTAGGGTTAGGGTTAATGTTAGTGTTACGGTTAGGGTTAGGGTTACGGTTAGGTTTAGGATTAGTGTTAAGGTTAGGGTTAGGTTTAGTGTTAGGGTTAGTTTTATACTTAGGGTTAGAGTTAGGTAAGGGTTAGGTTTAGGGTAAGGTTCGGGTTAGGGTTGTGATTTGGTTTAGGGTTTGTGTTAGGGTTAGAAATAGGATTAGTGTTTGTGTTAGGTTTAGGGTTAGGGTGTTCATTTGTGTTAGGGTTACTATTAGGTTTATGGTTAGGGTTCATTTTAGGGTTAGGCTAGGTATAATATTAGGGTTAGGTGTAAATTTTTGCTTAGGGTTACAGTTAGTGTTACAGCTAGGTTTAGGTTTAGGGTTAGGATTAGTGTTTCGCTTAGGGTTACAGTTAGGTTTAGGGTTTGTTTAAGGGTTATGGTTATAGTTAGTGTTAGGGTTAGGATTAGGTTTAGGGTTAGTGTTAGAGTTAGTGTTAGTTTTAGGGTTAGGGTTAGGGTTACTGTTAGGGTTAGGGTTACTGTTAGACTTAGAGTTAGGTTTAGGGTTAGTGTTAGGGCCAGGCTTACAGTTAAGGTTAGGGTTAGGGTTGGAGATTGCTTAAGTGTTAATATTAGGGTTAGGCTTATGGTTAGTGCTAGGGTTAGTTTTAGGGTTTGTGTTAGGGTTAGGTTTATGGTTATGGTTAGGATTAGGATAAGGTTTTAGGTTGTGCTTAGGATTAGTGTTAGTTTTAGTGTTAGGATTAGGTTTAGTGATATGGATAGGGTTAGATTAGGGTTACTGTTAGGGTTAAAATTAGGTTTAGGGTTGGTTAGGGTTAGTGTTAGGGTTACGGTTAGGTTTAGTTTTAGTGCTAAGGTTAGGAATAGTGTTAGTGATAGAGTTAGGGTTAGAGTTAGGGTTAGTGTTAGGGTTAGGTTCATATTAGGGTTAAGGTTCGTTGTAGAGTTACGATTAGAGTTAGCGTCAGTGTTAGGGTTATGTTTAGGATTAAGGTTAGTGTTAGGTTTAGGGTTAGGGTTAGGGTTAGTGTTAGTGTTTTGGTTATCTTAGATATAGGGTTAATGTTACATTTATGATCAGAGTTAGGGTTAGGGATAGTGTTACGGTTAGTGTTAGGGTTCATGTTAGGGTTAGGGTTAGTGTTAGGTTTAGTGTTAAGTTTAGGGTTAGTGTTAGGGTATGGGTTAGGTTTAGGGTTAGGTAAGAGTTAGGGTTAGGGTTGTGGTTTGGGTTAGGGATTGTGTTAAGTTTAGTGTTAGGGTTTGTGTTCGGATTAGGGTTAGGGTGTGGGTTTTAGTTAGGGTTAGAGTTAGGGTTCAGGTCAGGGTTCTTGTTAGGGTTAGGGCTAGGTTTATTGTTAGGGTTACATGTAAATTTTCGGTTAGCATTTGGTTAGTTTTACGGTAAGAGTTAGGGTTCGGTTAAGGATTAGTGTTTCACTTAGGATTAGAGTTTGGTTTAGGGTTTGTATTAGTGTTAGGTGTAGGGTTAGGGTTAGGGTGAGATTTAGGGTTAGGTTTAGGGATAGGCTTAGGGTTAGGGTTAGTGTTAGAATTAAAGTAAGGGTTAGGATTAGGGTTAGTGTCAGAGTTAGGGTTAGGGATAGGGTTGCGGTTAGGTTTATCTTAAACTAAAGCATGAAAAAAATAATTTATCCAAGAGCACATTAGGAGAAAACAGGGAAATATGCACGTACTGAAATACCTCCCCCAATTATTTGGTCAGATTTCTTTGATACTTCAAAGGATTCATCTCTTAGCTTGCCCCACTGGGCTCCTTTATTTGGAAAATACTCTGATCAATGGTTTTCTAAACAGGTTTGGTTCTATTTTTTATTAGTTTAGTGCTAGATTTACAGCTAATATTTTGTTAGATTTAGTTTTGTTCAAATTTCTTTGATACTGGGCAAGATTCATCTTTGAACTATCCTTCTATATTCTTTTGGTTTGGACCTCTTACATCAAGGTTTTGCTCTCCTGAACAGTTTGTATTTTAAGTTTTCATTTCATTTTGACCTATGCATGTAAATGGAAATGGAGCTGGAAATCCTACAGGGTTGGTGCTAACTACTTAAAACCTCACACACTCAATCAGTTTTCTATGGGCATTCTCTGGATTATTCCTTGTAAAAGTAGCCCTAAGCTGAAGCATGCAGGGCAACTTTATGTGAGAGCGCTTTAGGAGAAATCGGGGAAATATGCATGTAGTGAACTACCTCCCCAATTATTTGGTCACACTTCTTTGATATTCTGAGATTCATCTGTTCACTTACCCAACTTGGCTCCCCAAGTGTTGGACATCTGGGATTAAAGGGACTATAAACAGGTTAAAGATAGTGTTAGGGTTAGTGTTAGGATCAGGATTAGACCTATTGTTAAGATAAGAGTTACTTTTATTTTTTTCAAATATCTATAATACTGTGCAGGATTCATCTTTTTTTTATATTTTGACTATACTCCAAATGTTTGGGCCTCATACATAAAGGGTTTGCTTTCAGGAACAGTTTCAATTTTCATGTTTCTCTTCTTTATTTCCATGTAGGGGTGAATGAAGTAAAGCTGGAAATCAAACAGGGTTTGGGCTAGCTGCTTGAATAATCACACACTCCATCAATTTTCAGTGAGCATAATCTGGTGTTTGCCATGGAAGTAGTCATAAGATGAAGTAGAAAGTAACAGCTTTATCTCTGGGTGCATTAGGAGCAAGCAGAATACCCATGTAATGAAAGAGCTTCAAATATTTTTGGCTGGATTAATTTGATACTATAGAGGATTCATCCTTGACCTAGCCTTAGTAGGCTCCCAAAGTTTGGGCCTTCAAGTTTCAGTGGTTCAATGACAGGAACAGTTTGAATTTTTAGGTTTCACTTAATTAGGGACTATAGGTGTGAATGCAATGGAGCTGGAAATAAAACATTGTTGCTGCTAGCTGCATGAAACTTCACACACTCAATCATCCCTGTGTGGGCAGTCTTTGGTTTTTCTTTGTGAAATTACCTTAAGCTGAAGCATGAAAAACAATTGATCCATGAGCACTTTAAGAAAAAAAAAAAAACAACAGGAAAATATGAGTGTACTAAAACACCTCCTCCAATTTTCATCAAATTTCTTTGATACTGCACAAGATTCATCTGTTAAGTTGTCCCTTTAGGCTCCCCAAGTTTGGGACTTCTATGATCATAGATACTCTAAACAGGTTAGAATTAGTTTAGGGTTGGGTCAGATACAGTGTTAGAGTGATTTTTGTTCAAATTCATTTGATATTTGGCATAATTTGATTTTTACATAACCTCACTATTTTCCCCAGGTCTGGGCCCTATCCCTTCAATGGTTTGCTCTCAGGAACAGTTTGTATTTTAAGATTTCCTTCATTTTGACCTATACGGGTAAATGGAAATGGAACTTGAAATCAAACAGGGTTGGTGCTCACTGCTTAAAACTGCACACACTCAATCAGTTCTATGTGGGCACTCTGGTTTCTTCCGTGTGAAAGTTTACCAAAGCTGAAGCATGCAAAAACATCTTTATCCAAAAGTACTGTTGGAGATAACAGGGAAATATACATGTACTGATCTACCTCCCCAAATTATTTGGTCAGATTTCTTTGATACTCCCTAATCCTAACAGAAACAGTAGCCCTAGTCTGAGTCTTAAACCTAGATGTAAACCTAACTTTAATCCTAGCCCTAACCTTACCTCTAACTATATTACTTACCTTAAGCCAAACCATACCCATAATGATAAACTTAGTCTTAATCGTAATCCATATCCTAATCCAAACCCTAACCCTATTACTAATCCTAACCCTTGCCCTCATTCTAGCTCTAAACCTAACTCAAATCATGACCCTAACACAAAACCTCAGTCTAAATCTGATCCTAACTTTAAACCAGACACTAAAACTAGCTCTACCAGTAAATTTATACCTAACCCTAAGCCTAACAGTAGCCCTAGACCTAAGCCTAATCCTCAAGATAGCCATAATTCTAGACCTAGACCTAAAAACTCCCTGAGCCCTAGCCCTAACGTAATCCTTAACCTAAAGCGAACACTAACCCTATCCCTAGACCTAAACCTAGCCCTAATTCTGGATTTCACCCTAAACCTAACTATAACCTGAACACTGACCTTATCACTAACACTAAACCTAGCTCTAAACCTGAACCTAACCGAAAACCTAAAACTAACACTAGACATAACCATAACCCTAACCCTAAAATTAGCTCTAATCAGAACCCTAGATCTTACATTACACATAGCTTTAACCCTGGGCCTAAACCTAACACAAAACCTAGCACTATTCTGAGACCTAAACCTACCCTAAAAATAACCATAATCCTAAATGTAGCCCTAACCCAAACCCTCGCCTTAGACATAATCGTAGCTCAAAGTCTAACCCTTAGCCTGAACAAAATCGTAGGCCTATTCATAAACATAAACCTAACCCTAGCCCTAATCCTGAACTTAACCCTAGTACTAACCCTAGCTCTAAACCTAACATTACCCTAACCCTAATCCTAACCCTAATAATAACACTAGCCCTAAACCTAACCCTATCCATAACCCTAATCTTAAACCTAACGCTCGCCTTAACCCTAACCTAACCCTTGCCATAAACTTAACCCTAAACCATACCAAAAATAAAAACTAAACCTACCCCTGAACCTAAATTTAACCATAATCTAAACTTAATCCTAAAACTAATCTTACATCTAATCCAATACATTACTCTAAAACTAGCCCTAACCCTAAAGAAAACCCTAGCCCTAACCCCAACCCGAACCATAGTCATAACCATAACCCTAATCTAGACCTAACACTTAACGTAACACTCCCCCTAGCCCTAACCGTAGCTTAAACCCTAACCTTACACTAACCCTAACCCTAGCCCTAGCCCTAATCATAACCCTAACTCTAGCCCTAAACCTAATATTAAACCTAGCTCTAATCCTAGCCCCAATATAGACCTATTCCTAACCCTAACTCTTACACTAGAATTAAGATTAACTATAATTCTCACGCAAGACCTATCCCTATTCTAACCCTACACCTTACCGTAACACTAACGCAAGCCCTAACCCTAGTCATAACCCTTGCCCTAGCACAGAATTATAGATCAAAACCTATCTTTAAAACTAACTCTATCCTTTACCATAACCCTAACCCAAGCCCTAATCCTAGTCATAATCCTTAGCCCTAGCACTAACCTATCTCCAAAACTAACCCTAAACTGAATCCTCAGCCTAACACTAAAATTAGCTCTAACCCTAATGCTATTCCTAAAGGTAGCCCTAACCCTAGCCCTAGCCCTAAAACAAAACTGAGCCATACACCTAACACTAACCCTTACACTAGGCCAAACCCTAACCCTACACCAGCTCTAACCCTAGCCCTAATTTGAAACCTAAACCTAACCCTAAACCTAACCATGACCCTGAATCAAATCCAAACCTTAAACCTAGCTCTAAACATCACCCTAACCTTAAACCTAACCCTAACAATAGGCCTAGCCCTAAACTTAACCATAAAACTAACCTTAATCGTAACCCTATTTCTTACAATAGCCATAACCATAACACTAGCCCTAAACCTAATACAAAATTAGTCCTAATCCAAGCCCTAACACGAGCTTTAACCATAAACCTAACTCTAACCCTAGTCCTAACCTTAGGTCTAATCCTATCGCTTACCCTAAGCCAAACCCTCACTCTAATGCTAACCATATTCTTAGCACTAATCCTTAGCCTAACCAAAACCTAACTCTATAACTAGTTCTAACCCTAGCCTTCATTCTATATATAACCATAAACTGAACCCTAACCCTATCCCTGACCATTATTCTGACTCTAACACTAATCTTAGCTGTAAATCTAAACCTAACCCTGAACTGAACGTTAACACAAGCCCTACTGGTAACCTAACACCTAAACCTAACCCTAACACTAGCCCTAGCCCTAACCTAATCCGAAATCTAGCCATAACTATAGCTCTAGACCTAAAGACAAACTAGACCTAGCCTTAACAATAACCCTTAACCTAACCCAAACTCTAACCCTACCTCTAGATCTCACCTGAGTCCTAATCCGCCGTTAACCCTAACCATTACCATACCTGAACACTGTCCTTTACACTAACACTAACCCTAGCTCGAAACTTCACCCTAACCCTGAAACTACATCTAGCCCTAACATTAACCATAAAACTAGTCTTAATCATTACACTAGTTCTTACATTAGCAATAGCTCTAACCTATCACAAAACCTTGCCCTAATCCAAGCCCTACCTTAGCATTAAACCTAAAGCTATTCTTAACAATAACCATAGACCTAACTAGAAACCTAAGCCTAAACCTAGACCTAATCCTAACCATAACCCTAGCCCTAACCCTAACTTTAACCCTATTCATTACCCTAAGATAACTATAATCCTTATGCTAACCCTAGGGGGAAACCTAATCCTAGCACTAGCCTTAATACTATCTATAACCTAAACATAACCTGAACCCTAAATCTAACTGTGTCCTTACCGATTCCCTAAATATAAGACTAATTTGACCCCTAAACCTAAACCTTAACCTACGCCCAACTCTAAACTTAACCCTGACTCTAATAATACCGATAGTTCTAAACCTGACCCTAAAAAGAAACCTAAATTTTACAATAAACCTAGCCCTAAACCTGACCCTAAAACTGTCTCTAACAGTACGCTAGACATGACATTAGCTCTAGCTCTAATCTAGCCCTAAACCTAATACAAACCTTACCGCACATCCTAGCAAGGAACCTCACCTTAATCATAACCGTAACCCTAACCTTAACCCTAACCTTAACCCTAATTTTCATCCTAGTCCTAGCACTAGCTATATTGCCATCCTTTACCCTAAACCTAACCTAATGCTAAACCTAACACTAAACCTAGCCGTAACCCTAGGCCTAACACTAACCCTAGCCCTAAACCAAGCCCTAATTAGCCCTATCCCTAACCCTAACCCTAGTCCTAAGACTAACTCTAACTCTCACACTAACCCTATACCTAGTTGTAACCTTATCCCTTACCATCACCATATACCTAGCCCTAAACGTAGCCCTACCCTAGACCTATACTTAGCACTATCACAAAACCTAGATCTAAACCTAACTCTAAACTTAAGCCTAACCCTAAGTCTAAACCTATCCATAACTCTACTCTTATTCCTAATCCTTAACCTAAGCCTAAATCTCACACTTATAATAGCCCTAACCCTAAGACTAATCATTAAACTAGCACTAACCCTAACCCTAGCCATAAAACAAAACCAAGTCATAGCCCTAACCTTAACCCTTAACCAAAAACAAATCATAACCCTACACCTAGCCCTAATCCTATCACTAATTATAGTCTAACCCTAACCCCAAAAATAACCCTGACCCTGACCCTGAACCGAACACTAACCCTGGCTCTAAACATCATCATCACCATAAACCTAACCTTAACACTAGACCTAGATCTAACTCTAAACCTATAACTAGCTGTAGTCATAAACCTAATTCATACATTAGTGGTAGCCTTAACCCTAACCATAACCTAACCCAAAACTAGCCTTAATCTTAGTCCTAAATCTAATTTTAACCCTAAACTTAAACCTAACCCTAACCCAAACATTAGCCCTAATCTTATACATAACCCTAGCCCTAACCTTAGGGCTAACCCTATACATTACCCTAACAATAACCCTAACCCTTCTGATAACACTAGGCCTAAACCTAACCATATACATTACACTAACCCTAAATCTAACACTAATTTGAGCCCTGCACCTAATCACTAACTTAACCCAAACACTAATCCTGACCCAGATTCTAAAAATAACCCTAGATCTAAATCTGACCCTAACCAAAACCTAACCCTTACACTGGACCAAGCCATAAACCTAACACTAAATCTATCCCTAACTGTAACCCAAGACCTAACATTAGCCATAGCCCTAATAGACTATCCTTAACCCTAAAACAAATCCTAGTCTTCATCTTAGCCCTAAACATAGCCTTAATCATAACTCTAACCCTATTTATAACCCTAATACTAACCCTTGCCCTTGCCCTAAGTCTAGCTATAACCACATCCCTTAGCCTAAATTAAACCCTAACTCTAACCCTAACCCCAGTGGCAACCCTTGCCTTATCCTTAGGCCTAGCAATAACCCTAGATCAAAATCTAACTCTAAATCTAACCCTAACTCGATGCATAAGCCTAACCTTAAAACTAGCCTTAACCCTAGCCCTAACATAACCCTAGCCGTAATTTAACCCTATTCGTAAACCTAACCCTAACCTTAGCCCTAAGACTAACTCTCTGATACTAGCACTATCACTCATTCTAACCCTATCCCTTACCATAAACCTAACCCTAGCCCTAACCCTAGTGCTAATCCTTTCTCAATACTTATCCCAAGCACTAATATTATGCAAAAAGTAACTCTAAAACAAGCCTTAACCCAAAGCCTAAGTCTAAACCTAACACTAGCCCAAACCATAACACTAACCCTAAAATGAGCCCTAACGCTAGCCCTAGCCCTAAAACAAAACTGAGCAATAGTTCTAACCCTAAACATTAACCTAAACCAAACCCTAACCTTACACCTAGATGTAAACCTAGACTTATTTGAGTTGGAAGCCAAACCCTAAAACTAACCCTGAACCTGACACTGATCCTAACACTTCTACCTCTAAACATCACCATATCTGTAAACCTAACCCTAACACTAAACCTAGCACTCAAACCCTAAAACTAGCCCTAAACTTAAACCTAGTACTTACATTAGCTCTAACCCTAACCCTAGCTCCAACATAACCCCAAACCTAGCCATAATCAGAGACCTAATCCTAGCTTTAAACCTAAACTAACCCTAACACTAGTCCTAATTGTAACCATAACTTTAGCCTTAAACTGATCTCTAACTCTATCCATTAACATAACGATAACCAAAACCTTAATGATAACCCTAAGCGAAATCTAACCCTATCCTGATTTGTTGTTGTTCCATTAGCCTAAACCTAAACAGAATCCTATACCTAACCCTATCATTACAATAACGCTAATCCTAAAACTAATTCAAGCCCAAAATTGAAACCTTAACCTACCTCAAACCTTAACTCAGACCTTGACCCTAATAATACCCCTAGCTCTAAACTTGACCATAAACCAACACCTAAACCTTAGCCTAGACTTAGCCATAAACCTAAACCTAAAATTATCTTTAACCATAATTCTGGACCTGAAATTAGCCCTAGCACTAATCCTAGACCTAACCCTATAAACACACCTAGCCCTCATTCTTGTCCTAAACCTAGCCTTAATCATAACCCTATCTCTAGCCCTATACCTAGCCATAATTCTAACCCTCGCCCTACCTCTAAATCTACCTATAATGTCATCTCTTACCCTAAATTTAAACCTAACCCTAACCCTAATCATAGGTTTAAGCTAAACACAAAACCTAGCCCTAATCCTAGCCCTAATTTAGCTCTATCTCTAACCCTATCCTAACCCTAGCCCTAAGACCAATTGTAATTCTTGCCCTAGCCCTAGCACTAGTTTTATCCCTATCTGCTACCATAAAACTAACACTAGCCCTAACAGTTTCCCGAAAGTTAGTCCCATCCCTAATCATAACTCTAAATCTAACCTTAAAACTAAGCCTAAGCCTATAACACTAGCCCTAACACTAATGATAATAGTAAAACTAGCCCTAACCCAATCCTAGCAGTAAACCAAAACGGATGAATAGTCTTAACCCTAAACCTTAACTTAAACCAAAAACTAACACTACACTTAAACATAAACCTAGCCCTAATTTGAGTCCTAAACCAGACCTTAAAACTAAACCTGACATTGACTCATATGCTAACACTCACCCTAGATATAAACACTGCCCTAAGCTCAAGCCTAACATTAACAATAGCCCTAATTCGAAATTTAACGCTAACCCTAAAACTAACCCTGACCCTGACTCCTATCCTAACAAGAACCGTAGCTATAAATATCACCTTAAGCTTAAACCTAACACTAACACTCAAACTACACCTAACCCTAACCCTAAAACTAACCCGAATGGAAACACTAGTTCTTACATTAGCCATTACCCTAATCCTAGCCCTAACCCTAATACAAATCTAGCCCTAAACCTAGCTTTAACTCTAACTCTAACACTAACCTTAGCCCTAATCCTAGATCCAAATCAATCCCTTACCCTAAGCGAAACCTAAACTGAAGAGTAACCCTAGACCTATCTCTAGTCTTTAAACTAACCAAAACCCTAACCCTATTAATAGTACTAACCCTAGCCTTTGTTTTAGCTCTAACACAATCCCAAACCCTAACCCTAACCCTGATCCTTATTCTGACCCTAACACTAAACCTAGGTCTAACCCTAATACCAACCCTAACCCAAAATTTACCATAATCCTATCCCTAGACCTAATTCTAAACCGAACTCTCAGCCTAGCAATAACCATAGCTCAGAACCTAACCCTTATGCTAAACAAAACCCTAAACCTAATCCTAGTTCTAACCCTCACCTTAACCCTAGCACAAGACCTAATTTTAACTATAACCCTAGCCCTAACTTTAACTCTAACTGTATCCATTATCCTAAACATAACCCTTACCATAATTCTAACCCTAGGCTTAACCCTAACCCTATCGCTTTCCACAAACCTTTCAATTAGCCTAACCTACCCTGAACCCTATACATAATCCAATTATTACACTAACCCTAATCCGAATGCTAATTTGATCACTAACCCTAACCTCAAATGTAAACCAAACCCTAATAGTAACCGTGACCCTAATAATTCCCCTAGCTATAAACCTGACTCTTACCCTACCTAAACCTTACACTAGAGCTAGCCATAAAACTAACCCTAAAACTATTCCTAACCTTAACCCTAGACGTGATATTAACCCTAGCCATAATCCTAGCCCTTACACTAACACAAACCCTATCCCTTATCCTAGCCCTATGCATAGCCTAATTTTATCCCTAACCCAAACCCTAGGCCTAAACCTAACACTAACCCTAGCGCTAAGTTTAGCCCTAATTTAGCCCTATCCCTAACCCTAACCCTAATCCTAGCCCAAAGACTAACTCTAACTCTAACTCTCACCTAACCCTAGTTCCAACCCTATCCCTTACTAGAACCCTAATCCTAGCCCTAACCCTTGGTCTAACCCCAGCCCTATTCATGGCCCTGGCCATAACCTTAGATCTCACCGTAACTCTAAATCTAACCCTAACCCTAAGCCTAAACCTAAACCCAAACCTAACACTAGCCCTAATGCTAATGCTAATCCTAAAATTAGCCCTAACACTAGCCCTACAACTAAAACAAAACTGAGCCATAGCCGTAACCCAAACCCTTATCCTAAACCAAACCCTAAACCTACACCTATCCCTAACCATATCCTAACTCTAGTCCTAACCCTAACCTGAAAACTAACCCTGACCTTGACTCTAAAACTAACCCTGGCTCTAAACACCATCATCACTGTAAATCTCAACCTAACACTAGACATAGCCCTAACCATAACACTGTAACTAGCGCTAATCATAACCCTGCTTCATACATTAGCCATAGCCTTAAGCCTAGCCCTAAACTTAGCCCAAAACCTATCTTTAAACCTAGTAGTAAACCTAGCCTTAACCCTAAACTTAAACCTAAGCCAAACCCAAAACTAGCCCTAATCCTATACATAACCTTAGCCCTTACCTTAGGTCTAAACTTATCCATTACACTAACAATAACCCTAACTCTTAAGCTAACCCTAGGTCTAACCCTAACCCTATCCATTACACTAAACCAAATATAAATCCTAAAACTAATGCTGTCATTACACTAAACCAAAACCCTAACTTAACCCAAAACCTAAACCTGACCCTGACCCTAAATATAACCCTAGATATAAACCTGAATCTTACCCTAAACCTAATCCTTACACTGGATGAAGCCATAAACCTAACACTAAATCTAGCCCTAACTATAACCCTAGACCTGACAGTAGCCCTAGCCATAATATTATATCTAACAATAACACAAACCCTAAACCTCATCCTAGCCATAAACCTAGCCTTAATCATAACCCTAACCCTAATTCTAGCCCTAACCCTAATACTAACCCTTGCCATAGCCCTAAACCTAGACAAAAGCACATCCCTTAACCTAATTGTAAGCCTAACTCTAAACCTCACCCTTTTCATCACAACTGCCCTATCCTTAGCCCTAGCTTTAACTCTAGATCGAAACCTAACTTTAAATCTAACCCTAACTCCATGCATAAGCCAAAAATTGTCCAAACCCTGATGCTAATTCGAAAACTAGCTCTAACCCTATCCCTAACCTTAACCCTAGCCATAATTTAGCCATATCCCTAAACCTAACTCTAACCCTAGCCCTAAGAATATATCTAAGTCTCACACTGGCCCTATCACTCATTCTAATCCTATCCCTTCCCATAAACCTAACCCTATCCCAAATTCAAGTCCTAACCCTTTCCCTATCCTTAGCCCTAGCACTAAACTTAGATAAAAACCTAACTCTAAATTTAACCCTAAACCGAAGCCTAAGCCTAAATCTAAGACTAGCCCTAACCCTAACACTAATCCTAAAAATTTCATTAACCCTAATCCTAGCCCTAAAACCAAACCAAGCCAAAGCTCTAACCATAACCCTTAACCAAAACCAACCCCTAACCCTACACCTAGCCCTAAACCCAGCCCTAATTCGAGTTGTAAGCCACACCCTAAAAGTAGCCCTGACCCTTACTCTGACCATAACACTAACCCGAGGTCTAAACATCACCCTTAACATAAACCTAAACCTAACAGTAAACCAATAAACCTAGCCCTAAAACACTAAAATTAGCCATAAGCATAACCCTAGTACTTACCTTAGCCCTAAACCTAACCCTAGCACTAACTTAACCCAAAACCTAGCCCTAATCATAACCATAACCTGAGCCCTAAACTGATTTCTAACTCTATCCATCACCATAACCATAACCCTAACCCTAATGCTAATTCAAGCCCTAAGTTTAAACCTTAACATATCCCCAACCCTAACCCAGGACTTGACCCTAATAATACCCCTCCCTAGCTCTAAACCTGATGCTAACCCTAAACTTAACCCTTACACTAGACGTACCCATAATCTTTATCCTAAAACTATCTTTAACCATAATTCTGGACCTGAAATTAGCCCTCACACTAATCCTAGCCCTAACCCTAAAAAAATATCCCTAGCACTCATCCTAGTCCTAAACCTAGGCTTAATCAAAAGCCTTACCATAACCACAGCCTAACCATAATTATAACCCTCACCCTATTTCTAAACCTAGCTGTAAAGCCATCCATTACCAAAAACATTGCCTGAACGCTAAACCTAAACTCTAAACGCTAACACTAAACTCTAACCCTAACCCTAACCCTAATCCTAGTCCTAAGACTATCTCTCGCCCTAGCTCTATCCCTAGTTCTAACCATATCCCTTACAATAACCCTAAACCTAGCCATAACCCTTGCCCTATCCTTAGCTCTAGCCTTCACCCTAGGTCTAACCCTAATTCCAAATTTAACCCTAACAATAAGCCTAAGCCTAACACTAACACTAGCCCTAACCCAAACCATAGGACTAAATTAAAAAAAAAAAAAAAAAAAAAAAAACTAACTCTAAACCTTTACTTAAACCAAACTATAACACTACTACTACTACTAGACCTAACCCCAGCCCTAGTTTGAATCCTAACCCAAACCCTAAAACCAACCCTGATACTGACTCATATCCTAACACTCACCCTAGCTCTAAACACCACCCTCACCTTAAACTGAACCCTAACATTAACCCTAGCCCTAATTTGAGTTCTAACTCTAACCCTAAAACTAAGCCTGACCCTGATTCCTATTCTAACATGAACCCTAGCTAAAAATATCACCCTAACCTTAAACATAACCCTATCACTAAAACTAACCCATAACCTAACAATAAAACTAACCCTAATGGTAACCCTAGTTCTTACATTAGCCATTGCCCTACGCCTAGCCCTAACCCTAACACAAAACCTATGCCTAATCCGAGTCCTAAACCCAGGTTTAACCCTAACACTAACCATAAACTAGCTCTAAACCAATCCCTTACTTAAGCAAAACATTAAACCTAAGGGTAACCCTAGACTTATCCCTTATCCTTAAGCTAACCAAAACACTAACCTTATTAATAGCCCTTAACCTTGCACTCATTCTAGATCTAACCCTATCCAAAACACTAACACTAACCCTGAACCTTCTACTGACCTTACCATTAATCTTAGGTCTAATCCTAACCATAACCCTAAACCCAAACCTACTGTAATCCTATCCCTAAACCTAATCCTGAACCTAACACTGAGCCTAGCCCTAACTATAGCTCAGAACCTAACCCTTACACTAAACATAACTTTAACCTAACCCTAGTTCTGAGCCTCACCCTAACCCTAAATCAAGACCTAATTCTAACCATAACACTTGCCCTAAACTTAAGTCTAGCTGTATCATTAACCTAAACATAATCCTTACCCTAATGTTAACCCTAAGCCTAACCCTAAACATATCACTATCCCCAAACTTATCAATTATCCTATACCTACCCTGAACCCTAGACCTAATACAATCATTACGCTAACCCTAACTCTAATGATAATTGGAGCCCTAACCCTAAACTCAAACCTAAAGCTAACCATAACACTAACACTGTCCCTAATAATTCCCCTAGCTCTAAACCTCACTCTTACCCTATACCTAACCCTTATACTAGACTTAGCCATAAAACTAACCCCAAAAATATCCCTAAGCATAAACCTAGGCTTGATATTAGCCCTAGTCTCGATAGTAGCCCCAACCCTAACACAAAACCTAGCCCTTATCCTAGCCTTAAACATAGCCTTAATTATAATCCTAACCATAATACTAGGCCTAACTCTAACACTACCCCTAGCCCTAATCTTAGATCTAATTTAGCCCTATCCCTAACCTTAACCCTAACCCTAGCCAAAAGACTAACTCTAAATATCACCTTAGTCCTAACACTAGTTCTAACCCTATACTTTATTGGAACTGTAATCCTAGCCCAAACCATAGGTCTAATACTCGCCCTATTCATAGTCCTAGCAGAAACCCTAGATCTAACCCTAACTCTAAATCTAACCATAAACCTTAGCCTAAAGAAACCTAACACTAGCCCTAACCCTAAGGCTAATCCTAAAACTAGCTCTAACCCTAGCCCTAAAACAAAACCAAGCCATAGACCTAACCCTAACCCTTAATAAAAGACTAAGCCCTCACCCTACACTAGCCATAACTCTATCCATAATTCGAGTTCTAAGCCAAACCCTAAAACTAACCCTGAACCTGACTCTGACCTTAACACTAACCCTAGCTCTAAACATCACCCTTACCCTATGCCTAAACATAACAATAGACCTAGCCCTAACCCTAACTCTAAAATTAGCCCTAATCACAACCCAGGTATTTACATTAGCAGCTACACTAAACCTAGCCTTAATTTAACCCCAAACCTAGCCTTATTCTGAGCACTATCCCTAGATTTACCCCTAAACATATCCCTATCACTAATCGTAACTATAACCCTAGCTGTAACCCTAGATTTAACCCTAACCCTAACCCTAAGCCTAACCCTATCAATAATCGTAAAAATAACCTTAGTTGTACCCCTATCTCTAACACTATCCATTATCCTAACCATAACCCTGTCCCTAATGCTAAACCTGGGCCTAAACCTAACTGTATCACTAATCCTAACCCTATCCATTACAATAAACCTAACCTGAAACCTAACCCTAACACTATCTTTACTCTAATCCTATCTCTAATGCTAATTTGAGCCCTAACATTAAACCTTAACCTATCCAAAACACTAATCATGACCCTGACCCTAAGAGTACCCTTGGCTCTAAACCTGAACCTAACCCTGAACCTAACCCTAAACCTAATCCTTACACTAGACGTAGCCATAAACCTAAACCTAAAACTATTTTTAACCATAACACTAGACCTGAAATTACTTCTAGCCGTAATCCTAGCATTAAACCTAGGCTTAATCCTAGCCTGAACAATAACCCGAGCCCTAACCCTAGTTTTATTCTTCATCCTAGCCCTAAACCTACATATAATCTCATCCTATACCCCAAAACTAACCATAAACCTAAACCTAACCCTAACCCTCACCCTAAACCTAGGCCTAACACAAAGCCTAGTGCTAATCCTAGCCTTTATTTAATCCTAACCTAACCCTAAACCTAGCCATAAGACTAACTCGAACTCTTGCCCTAGCCCTAGCCCTAGTTCTATCCTTAGCCTTAATCCTTATCCTAGATCTAAGCCTAAGTCTAAATCTAAACCTAACTCTAAATAACTCTAAAATAAGCCTAAACCAAACAGGAACACTACCCCTAACCATAATGCTAATCCTAAAATATGCCCTACCCTAGCCCTAGCCATAAACCAAAACCAAGCCATAGCCCATATCTTAACCCTTAACCTAAATCAAACCCTAACCCTACAACTAACCCTAAAATTAACTCTAAAACTAACACTGACCCTGACACTGACCCTAACACTAATTCTAGCTCTAAACACCACCGTAACCTAAAATTAACATTAACACTATATCTAGTCTTAACCGAACCCTGAAACTAGCCTTATTCATAACCCTAGTTCATACATTAGTCATTGTCCTAACCGCAGCCCTAACCCTAACACAAATTCTACACCTAATTCTAGCCCTAACCTTAGCTTTAACCATAATACTAGGCCTAACCCTAATCTTAACCCTAGCCCTAACCTTATTCCTTACACTAAGCCAAACCCTAACCCAAATGCTAACCCTAATCTTAATTCTAAGCCTTAGCCTAATTTAAACTCTAATCATAATACTAGTCTTAACCCTAGCCCTCGTTCTATCTCTAAACCTTTCCTTGATCCTCATATGACCCTAACAGGAACTCTAGGTCTAAACCTGACCCTAACCCTAAACCAAACCTTAACACTAGCCCTACTGGTAACCCTATACCTATACATAAGCCTAACACTAGACGTGGACCCAAAGTTAATCCTAAATATAGTTATAAATCTACACCTAGACCTAAACAAAAACCTAGCACTAGCACTAACAATAACCCTTAAATTAAACCGAACACTTACCCTACACCTACACCTAAACCTAGTCCTAATTCTGGCTCTAATGCTAACCCTAACCCTATCCCAAAAACTGACCCTAATTCTAACACTGAACCTAGCTTTAAACATGACACTAACTCACAACCTAGACATAACACTAGACCTAGACATAACCCTAACCCTAAAATTAGCCCTAAACATAACCCTGGCTCTTACATTAACTATAGTCCTATTCCTAGCCCTAAACATAACATAAAACCTAGGTCTATACCTAGGCCTAAACGTAGCTCTGAGCATAACTCTAACCCTAACCCTAGCCCTAAACCTAGCCCTAACCTATGCCTTGCCTTAGATCTAACCCTAACCTTTACACTAAACATAACCCTAGATCTATCCTAAACCCTAAACCTAACCCTAGCTGTAATCCTAACATTAAACCTAGTCTGAAATTTAGCTCTAAACATATCCATTACCCTAACCCTAACCCTAATTAAAACCCCATCCCTGACACTAAACCTAACTCTAACCATAAATGTAAACCTAGACCTAAACCTCAATCTAACCCTCGCCTTGCCCTAATTCTAGTTCAAACACTAACCCTTACCCTAATTTAATTATAACCCTAACCCAAAACTTAACACTTACCCTAACCCTAAAACTTACCCTAAATCACACCGTTATTCTATTCCTAAACATAGCCCTAACCCTAGCTCTACACCTCTCCATTACACTAAACATAACCCTAACACTAATGGTAACCCTAACCCGATTGCTAAACCTAACTCATCCATTACCCTAAACCTCTACTGAAACCTAAACTACACCTTATCCATTACCCTAATCCTAAACCTAACCCTAATGCTAATTCGAGCCTTAACTCTAAACCTTTAGCTAATCCAAATGCTAATTCTGACACTGTTCCTGACCCTAATAATAATCCTAGCCCTAAAGATGAACTTTATCCTAAACCTAACTCTTACAATAGACCTAATCATAACCTAACCCTAAAACTATTTTTAACATTAACCCTAGACCTGTTATTAGCCCTAGACCTGGTCCTAGCCATAACCCTAACAGAAAACCTAGACCTTAACCTAGCCCTAAACGTAGACTTAATGCTAAACTGAAACATAACCCTAGGCCTAATCCTAATTCTAAAGCTCACCCTGTACCTAAAGCTAGCTATAACCCCACCCATTTCCCTAAACTTTACCTTAACACCAATGCTAACCCTAACTCTAGCCCAACCCCTTAATCTAACCCTAACACTAACCCTAGCCTTAATACTAGCCCTAATGTAGCCTAACACCAACACTAACCCTACCCTAATCCTAAGCCTTAATTTAGCTCTAACCCTAACCCTAACTCTAGCCCTAATCCTAGCCCTAACTCTAACACTAACCCTAGTCCTAATCCTAGCCCAATTTAGACCTAACCCTTGTCCTAACCCTAGCTCTAATCCTAGCCCTAATTTAGCCCTAAACCTAAACCTAACCCTAAGACTACTACCATGACTAACTCTAATTCTCACCCTACCGAATCCCTAGTTCTAACCATATTCATTACCATAACCTAACCCTCACCCTAACCCGAGCTCTAGCCCTACCCTAACCCTGGATCTAACACTAACTCTAAATGTATCCCTCAACCTAAGCCTATACCTCAACCTAACACTAGCCCTAACCCTGATGATAATCCCTAACCTAGCCATAACCATAGCCCTAGCCCTAAAACAAAACCAAGGTATATCCCTAACCCTTAACTTAAACCAAACCCTAAACGTACAACTACTACTAACTTTAGCCATAATTTGAGTTTTAACCCTAACCCGAAAACTAACCCTGAATCTGAAACTAACCCTAAAAATAACCCTTGCTCTAAACATCACCCTAACCCTAAACCTAACCATAACACTAGACCAAGCCCTAACCCTAAACCTAAAACTAGCACTAATTGCAACACTAGTTCATACATCACCATAGTCCTAATCCTAGCCCTAACCAAACCCAAAATCAAGCCCTAATCCGAGCCTTAACCCTACCTTTAAACCTAACACTAAACCTAAGCCTAACCCAGAACATAGTCCAAAATTTTACCCGAACCCTAGCCAGAATTCTAACCATAACAATAGCCCTATCACTAACTCTAGCCCTATCCATTACCCTAATCATAATCATAACTCTAATGGTAACCCTAGGCCTAACCCTAAATTTATCCCTAACCCTAACCTATTTCCCTACCTAACCCGAAACCAAACCCTAACATTAGTGCTACAGGTAATCATATACTTAAACCTCAACCTAACACTAGCCCTAGACTTAAACCTAATCCTAAATCTAGCCATATCTCTAGCCCTAGACCTTAACCACAACCTAGCCCTAGCCCTAACAATAACCCTTAACCTAACTCAAAAACAAACCATACCCCTAGACCTAATCCTAGTCCTAATTCTGGCACTAAACCCAACACTAACTCTAACCTGAACACTGGCCCTGACCCTAACATAATCCTAACTCCAAAGCACACTCTAAAACAAACCTAATCCTAACACTAGACCTAGACATAACCCTAACCCTAAAACTAGCCCTAATCATAACCCTAGCTCTTATATTACCCATGGCCCTAACACTAGGTCTAAACTAACACAAAACCTAACCCTAATTTTATGCTTGAACATAGCCCTAAGTGTAAACCTAAACCTAACCCTAGCCCTAACCCTAACGCTAAGCCTCGCTTTAGACCTAAACCTAGGTCAAAACCTAACCTTTACCCTTAACATAACCCTAGCCATATCCCAAAGCCAAAGCTAACACTAGCTCTAATCCTAACATTAACTATAGCCCTAACCATAGTTCTAATCGTATCAACTACCCTAACCCTAACCCTAATCATAACCATAAGCCTAGCCCTAAACCTAGCTCTAATTCTATCCACTACGCTAACCACAACACTAACTGTAATGCTAATCCTAGGCTTAACCCTAACCCTTTCAGAATCCCTAAACCTATCCATTGCCCTAAAACTAACATGAACCCTAATCCTAAGCCTATTCATTACCCTAACCCTAACTCTAACCCTAATGCTAATTCGAGCCCTAAACCTAAACATTAACCTAAACCAAACCTTAAGCCAAATACTGAACCTAATAACACACATAGCTTTAAACTTCACCCTTAACCTAAATCTAACCCTTACCCTAGACCTAACCATAAACATAAACTGAAACCTCTCTCTAATGTAACCCAAAACATGAAAATAGCCCTAGCTCTAATCCTAACCCTAACCCAAACACAAACACTAGCTCTTATCCTAGAATAAAATTTAACCTTAATCATAACCCTAACCCTAATTGTAACCCTTTCCCTAGACCTAAACCTAGTTATAACCCCATTGCTTACCCTAAACCTAACCCAGAACTTAACATTAACATTAAACCTAGCCCTAACCTTAACACTAGGACTAACCCTAACACTAAACCTAGCCCTAACCCTAAACCTAACCCTAATCATAGCTTTAAGACTAACTATAACTCTCGCCCTAGCCCTAGCCCTAATTCTAACTCTATCACTTACCATAATCTTATTCCTCGCCAGAGCCTACATTAACCCTAGCCCAAACCTTACATTTTGCCCTATCCATAGATCTAAACCTAACTCTAAATCTAACACTAATTATAAAACTAAACCTAACCCTAACACTAGCTCTAACCCCAACGATAATACTAATACTAGCTCTAAGCATAGGTTTAGACCTAAAACAAAACTAAGCCATAACAATAACATTAACTTTTACCTAAACCAAATCCTTACCTTATATCTAGCCCTAAGCCTAGCCCTAATTTGAGTCCTAAACTTGACCCTAAATCTACCCCAAAACCTGTCTCTGACATTAACACTAACCCTACCTCTAAACATCACCCTAAACCTAAACCTTAACCTAACACTAGACCTGGTCCTAACCCTAATTCTAAAACTAGTTCTAATTATAAACCTAGATCCTACATTAGCCATAACCTTAAACTTTATGCTAACCCAAACCTAGCCCAAATCTGATACCTAACCCTAGCTTTCACCCTAACCCTATCCCTAACACTATCCCTAACCCTAACCCGAACCCTAGTTCTAACCCTAGCTCTAACCTTATACTTCACCCTAGCCAAACCCCAACCCTAATGCTAACACTAGTCCTAAAACTAGTCCTTAGTCTAACCCAAAGGCTAACCCTATTACTAGTCCTAACCCTAGCCCTCATTCTTGTTATAACTATAACCCAAATTCTAACCCAATCCCTGACCCTTTTTCTGACCCTGAACCTAAACCAAACCCTAACACTAGCCCTATGCTTTTCCCTATATATAAACCAAACCCTAAAACTAGCCCTAGATTAAACCTAATCCTAAATATAGACATATCTTTAGCTAAGACCTAAGCAAAAACCTAGGCCTAGCTCTAATGATAACCCTTAACCTAAGCCAAACACTAACCTTACCTCTAGACCTAACCAATCCTAATTCTGGCTCTAGCCCTAACCCTAACCCTAATCCAAACACAGACCCTGACACTAAAAATTAACCTAGCTATAAAACTGACCCTAACCGAAACCTAAACCTAACAGTAGAACTAGCCATAACCGTAAACATAATCCTTACATTACCATAGCACTTAAACTAGCTCTAAACCTAACACAAAACCTCGCCCTAATCCTAGGACTAAATCTAGCTCAAAGTAAAACCCTAACCCTAACCTAACCTTATCCCTTATCCTAAGCCTAACCCTCACGCTAACCCTAACGCACGCCTTAGACCTAACCCTAGATAAAACCCCAAACCGAACCCTAAACTTTACCCTAGCCTTAGCCTTAAACCAAATGGTAATCCTAGCCCTAATCATAATGTTAACACTAACCCTAATACTATCTCTAAATTTATCCAATGCCCTAAACAGAACCTTAACCCTAATGACAACCCTAGCTCTAATCATAATTGTAAACCTAATCCTAGACCTAACCCTAAACCTAACCCTCATCATAGTCTTAACCCTGGATAAAATGCCAACGCTGACTCTAACACTAACCCTAGCCCAATCCCTACCACTAACCCTAAACCTAAAACTACCCCAACCCTAACCAGAAATCTAACCCTATCCATTACCCTAAATCTAATGATAATCTTAGCCCTAACCCTAACACTAACCCTAAACCTAAAACTACGCCTAATCCTAACCTGACATTGAACCCTATCCATTAACCTAAATCTAAAGATAACCTTAGCCCTAACCCTAACACTAACCCTAACATTAACCATAAATCTAACGCTAGACATAATCCTAAACCTAACACTCACCCTAGCTCTAACCCTACCTCAAAACATATCCTGTACCCTAAACCTAAACATAGCCCTAGCCCTAAACCTAACCCTAACTCTAGCTCTAATTCTATCTAAAACTCTAGGCCTAACCCTAGCTCTAATGCTATTCACTACCCTAAATATAACCCTAACCCAAATGCGAACCCTAGGCCTAAACCTAACCCTATCAATAACCCTAACCCTACCAATTACGCTAATCTTAACCTAAATCCTAAACCTAAACCTATCCATTAACCTAAGGATAATTTTAACCCTAATGCTAATTTGAGGCGTAATCCTAATAATTAACCTAACACAAAACTGAATCCTGACCCTGACCCTAAAAATACACCTTACCCTTAACATGGCCTTTACCCTAAACCTACTATTAGATCTAGCCATGAATCTAACCATATAACTATCCATAGCTGTAACCCAAAACCTGACATTATCATTCTCTTAAACTTGCCCTAACCCTAACACAAAACCTAGCCCTCATCCAAACCACAAATCAAGCTTCAATCCTAACACAAATATAACCATAGGCTTATCCCTAACACTTTTGCTAACTCTAACCCTATCAATTACCCTACACCTAACATGAACCCTAAACCTAAACCTATCATTACCCTAACCAAACCCTAATGCTAATTCAAGTCTAAACCTAAACCCTAACATAAACCAAACCTGAAACCTAATTCTAACTGTAATAATACCCCTAGCTCTAAACCTGACCCTTACCCTAATCCTAACCCTTACACTAGACCTAGATATAAATCTAACCCTCAATGTATCCCTAACGTAAGCCTAGACCTGATACTAGCCCAAGCCCTAATTCTTGCCATAACCCTAAAACAAACCAGAGCCCACATCCTAGCCCTAAACCTAGCCTTATTATTAAACCAAACCATAACCCTACCCCTAACCAAAATTCTAACCTTCAACCTAACTCTAAAACTAGCTCTACCCCATCACTTCCTCTAAACCTAAACCTAACCCCAAACCTAAACCTATGTCTAACCCCAATACAAATGCTAGACGTAATCCTAGCCCTACTTTGCCCCTAAACCCAACATAACCCTAGCCCTAAGACTAACTCTAACTCTCGCCCTAGTCATATTTCTAGTGCTAACACTATCCCTTACCATATTCCTATCACTTGCCTTTACATTAGCCCTAACCCTAACTCTAGTCCTAATCTTATATCTAAGCCTAACTCTAAATCAAACCCTAACCCTAAGCTAAACCTCTCACTAAAACAAGCTGAAATAATAATGCTAATCCTAAAACTATACTTAACTTAGCACTAGCCCTAATCAATAACCAGGCCATAGCCCTAACCATAACCTTTAACATAAACCAAACCCTAAACTTACACCTAGCCCTAAACCTAACACTAATTTGAGTCCTATACCTAACCCTAAAACAAACCCTGACCCTGACTCTGACCCTAACACTAACCCTAGCTCTGAACATCACTCAAAACCTATATCTAAACCTAACCCTATACCTAGCCCTAACCCTAACCCTAAAACAAGTTCTACTCGTAACCTTAGTTCTTACATTAGCTGAAGCCCAAAATCTAGCCCTAATCTAACCCAAAACCTATCCCTAATCAGAGCCCTAACACTAACTTTAACCCTAACCAAAATCCTAATTCTAGCTCTAACACTTTCCCTAAACATAACCATAACCCTTACCCTTGCCTTTACCCAAAACCTAACCCTAACCCTAGCCTTAATCCTAACAATAAACCTAGCCCTAACCCCAGCTGTAACCCTATCCATTAGCCTAATCCTAATCCTAACCCTAGGATAACACTGAACTTATTCCTAACCATAAACCTGTACATTACCATAAACCTAACCTGAACCCTAAACCTAATCATATCCATAAATTTAATCCTAACACTAATAAGCTTAACCCTAAAACTATCTCTAACCATAACCTAGACCTGACATTAGCCCTAGCACTAATGAATCCCTAAGACTAGAACAAAATCTAGACCGAATCCTAGCCATAACCTTAGCCTTAATCCTAAACCTAACCCTAACTAACCATAGAACTAAACTTAATTTTAACACTTGCCCTAGTTCTAAAGCTAGCCATAACATCATATCAATCCATAAGCATAACCATAAGCCTAGCCATAAACCTAGGCTCAGCTTTAATACTAACCCTAGCTCTAATCCTAGCCCTAATTAAGCCATACTTCTAACCCTATATCTAAACCTAACAATAAGACTCACTGTAACTCTCGCCCTAGCACTAGCCCTAGTTCTTACACTATCCCTTATGATAATTCAAACCCTAGACCTAACCCTAGCCCTAACCTTCACTGAACTTAAACTATGCCTAAACCACACCCGAACACTAGCTCTAACCCTAATGCTAATTTGAAAATTAGCCCTAACCCTAGCCCTAGATCTCAAGCAAAACCGAGCCATAGCAGTGACTCTAAACCTTAACCTAAACCAAAACCTAACCCTACACCTAGTCCTAACCCTAGACCTAATTTGAGACCTAACCCTAACACTAGAACTAATACTAACACTGACTCTGACCTTAACACTAACCCTAGTTCTACACATCACCCTATCCCTAAACCTAATCCTAACACTAGACCTCACTCTATACCTAACCCTAAAACTAGCCCTAATCATAATGCCAGTTTTTAAATTAGCCATAGCCCTAAACCTAACACAAAACCTAGCCATAATTCAAGCTTAACCCTAACTTTAACCCTAACCCTAACCCTGGCCCTAACCCTAGTCTTATCCCTAGTCCTAATCCTAGCTCTAACTCTATGTCTTACACATAGTCAGACCCTTACACTATCGCTAACATAGTCCTAACCCTATTCTATGCCTACCCCAAACCTTAACTCCATTCCTAAACTAACGTTAGCCCTCATTTTAGCTGTAAATTTAACCCAAACCCTAACCCTAAGCCTGAGCCTTATTCTGACCCTAACACTAAACCTAGGTTTAAACCCTAAATTGTATCCAAAATGTAACACTAGCCTTACCAGTAACCCTAACCCTAAACCTAACACTAACACTAGCAATAGACCTAAACGTAATCCTTAACGTAGCCATAACCCTCACATTAGCCCTAACAATATCCCTTAACCAAACCAAACACTCACTCTATCCATGGACCTACCCTAGTCCTCATTCTGACTAACACTAAATCTGATCCTAACCTGAACCCTGACACTTACCCTAACAAAAACCCTAATTCTAAACATTGTCCTAACCCAAAAACTAACCCTAACACTAGACGAACTCTAAATGTAGCCATAAACATAAGTGTAGCTCTTAAATTCCCATAAACCTAACACAAGCCCTAAACCTCACACAAAACCTAGCCATAATTACAGCCCTAAAACTAACCCTAAGCATAACCCTAACCCAAAAACTAGCCCTAACCCTAAACCTAACCCTAAACCTAACCCTAACCCTTGTTCTAGCCCTAACTCTAGCTCAAACCCTAAACCTTAACCTAAATATAACCCTAGCCAAAACTCTAAACCTCACTAACTTTAGCCCTAATTCTAACTGTAAACATAGACCAAAGCCTAGCTCTAACTCTATCCATTACACTAACCATAACCCTAAAACTAATGCTAACTCTAGCCCTAAACCTAACCCAAACCCTACCCTGGCCCTGACTGTAACCCTAACCCTCACCTTAGCCCTAAACATAGCTCAATCCCTAACCATTACACTTAACCTAACACTAACACTGACCCAAGGCCCAACCATAGCCCTAACCCCAGCCCTAATCCTAACCTTAACCCTATCCCAAACCCTAGCTCGAACCCTACCCATTACCCGAACCCTAAACTTAACCCTAATGATAACACTAGACCTAAAGGTAAATGTACCCTAACCCTAAACCAAAATCTAATCCTAGAGCTAATAGTGAACCTAACCCCTAACCCTAAATCTACGTTAGCTCAAATCCTAAACCTAATTCTAAACCTAAACCTCAGGCTAACCTAAACCTGAACCTATCTTTAACCTGACATCTAAAACTGTTACCCTAACCCTAATGATAACCCTCGCCATAACTGTAACACTAACCCTGACCATAAACCTAGACCAAACTCTAAATAAACCTTAGCCATAGCAGAAATCCTAGCTCAAACCCTAAACCTAATCCTAACTGTAACCCTCGCCTTAACCCGGAACCTAACCCTAATTCTAGCCCTCATTTTAATTCTAGCCCTAACCCTAGGTCTAACCTTATAAATTACCCTAATGATAACCATAACCCTAAGACTAATCCTCAAACTATCACTCTCTTAAACCTAACCTGAAACCTAAACCTAACAGTATCCATTACCTTAACCCTAATTCTAACCTTAATGCTAATTTGAGGCTTAAACCTAAACTTTAACCTAACCCAAACCCGAAGCCTGACTCTGACCCTAATAATACCCCAGCTCTTATTCTGACCCTTTCCCTAAACTTAACACTTTAATTTGACCTAGCCATAAACGTAACCCTAAAAATATCACTTAATATAAATCTTGACCTGACATTAGTTCTACCCCTAAATCTTGACCAATACCTAACACAAAACCTAGCCCAATCCTTGAATCTAGTGTTATACTAAACCTAACCCTAACCCTAGCCCCAACCCTAAAGCTACTCATAAAACTAGCTCTAACCCTAACCATAACAGTAAAACAAAATCGAGAAACAGGCCTAACACTAACCTTAACTTTTAAAACAAATGCAAGCACTACATCTAGATCTAACTCTAGCCCTAATTCGAGTCCTAATCATAACCTTAAAAATAAGTCTGAACCTGAATTATATTCCAACACTCATCCTAGCTCTAAACACCATCCTAAACGTAAACTGAAACCTAACAGTAACCCTATCCCTAATTCGGGTTCTAACCCTAACCCTAAAACTAACCCTGACTTGACTGATATCCTAACACTAAACCTAGCTATAAATATCACACAAATCTTAAATCTGTCCCTAACACTTGACCTATCCCTACCTCTAACCCTAATTGTAACCCTAGTTCTTATATTAGCCATTGCCCTAACCGTAGCCTTAAACCTCACATAAAAACTAGTCCTAATCTGAGCCCTAAACCTAGCTTTAACCCTAACCATAAACCTAACCCTAGCCCTAACACTATACCTTACCCTGAGCAAAACCTTAAACCTAATGGTTCCTAATCATAACTCTAGTTCTTACATTGGCCTTAGCCAAAACCTAGCATTAACTCTAACACAAAAATAGCACTAATCCATGCCCTAAGACTAGATTTAACCCTAACCCTAACCCTAAAACTGGCCCTAAACCTAACCCTAAACCTAGCCCTAACCCTAGCTCTAATCCTATCCATTACCCCAAAACAAACCCTATTCATAATGCTAACTATAGTCCTAATCCTAATCCTTTACCAAAACCAAACAATAACCCTCTTACTAGTCCTAAAACTAGCCAAATTCTAGATCTAACCCTAACCTAAAACCTCACCCAAACCTTCACCCTTATTCTGAACATAACACTAATTATAGGTCTAAATTTGACCCTAAAATGAAACCGAAACCTGAAACTAGCCCTACCAGTAAACTTATACCTAATCCTAAACCTAACACTAGCCACATACCTAAAATTAATCCTAAATCTAGCTATTACTCTAGCCCTTGACCTAAACTAAAACATAGTTCTAGCCCTAACAATAACCCTTAACCTAAACCAAACACTAAACCTACCACTAGACCAAACCCTAGTCCTATTCTGGCTTTCACCCTACCCCTAACTTTAACCTGAACACTGGCCCTGACACTAACTTTAAACCTAGCTATAAACCTGACCCTAACCCAAACCTAAACGTAACACCAGACCTAGGGTTAAGCCTAACCCTAAAACTAGCTCTAATCACAACCCTAGATCTTACATTACACATAGCACTAACACTAGGCCTAAATCTAACACGAAACTTAAATAACTTTAACCCTAATCGAGGCCTAAACCTATCCTAAGCATAACCCTCACCCTAACCCTAACCCCAGTCCTAACCCTCACCTTAGTCCTAACCCTAGCTCAAAGACCAACCCTTAGCCCAAACATGACCCTAGCACTATTCCTAACCATAACCCTAACCATAGCCCTAACCTTAACCTTAACCCTAAACCTAAAACTGGCCCTAACCCTAGGCATTAGCCTAACTCTAACCCTAACCCTAATAATAACCCTATCCCTAACCCTAACCGAAATCCCAACCCAATCCATAAACCGATCCCTAGACCTATCCCTAAACCTACAACTTGCCATAGCCTTAACCCTAACTCAAAACCTAAATTTTACCTTGAAACCAACAGTAAACCTAGCCCTAAAACTAACCTTAAATCTAAACCTAACCTTAACCATAAAGCTAACCTTATATCTAACCCAATCTATTACCCTAAACCTAATGCTAACCCTAATGAAAATCCTAGCCCTAACCCTATACCTAACACTGACCATAACACTAAGCCTCACCCTCGTCCTAGACCTAACCCTAGCACAAAACGTAACCTTTACCCTAAATCAAACCCTAACCTTACCCTAAGCTGGGGTTCCTAGCCCTAACTCAAAACCTAACCTAACTCTAGCCCTAATCATAACCTAATCCTAGCCCTAACCATAGCTCTAACACAATATATTATCCTTATGATAACCCTAATCCTAATGCTAACCCTAGGCATAACCCTAACCCTTTTTGCTATCCCTAAAGCTCTCCATTGCCCTAAACCTTCCCTGAAATCTAAAACTAACACAATCAATTGCCCTAACCCTAACCCTAACCCTAATGCTCATTTTAGCACTATCCCTAAACCTTAACCTAAAACAAACCCTAACACTGATCCTGACCTTAAAAATACACCTAGCTCTAAACCTAACCCTTACAATAAAAATAAAACTTACACTCGACCTAGACACAAACCTAACCCTAAATCTACCCCAAACGGTAACACTAGGCTGACATAAGCCCTAGCCCTAATTCTAGATCTAACCCTACAAGTAACCCTATGCATCATCCTAGCCCTAAACTTAGTCTTAATCATAAACCTAACCCTAACCCTAGTCCTAAACCAAATTCTAACTCTCACCCTACCTCTAAACCTAGCTATAACAACACACTGTACCCTAAAATTAACTATAACCCTAGCCCTAACACCAGGCATAAGCTGATCCCATCACTAGCCGTAATCCTAGTCCTAACTTAGCCATATCCCTAAAACTAACCAAAACCCTAGGCCTAAGATTAACTCTAACTCTCACCCTAGTCCTAGCCCTAGTTCTAACCCTATGTGTTACAGTAACCATAACCCTAGCCCTGACCCTTGCCCTATAGTTAGACCTAGCCCTAATCCTTGATCTAATGCTAAATCCAAATCTAACCCTAACCCAAACCTAAGCCTAACACTAATACTAGCCCTAATCCTAATGCTCATCTTATAACTAGCCCAAACCCTAAACCTAGGACTTAAAACAAAACTGAGCAACAGCCCTAACACTAAAAATTAACTTAAACCAAACCCTAACAGTACACCTAGACGTAATCTTAGCCTGATTAGAGTCCTAACCCTAATCTTAAAACTTACCCTGACCCTGACTCATACTCTAAAACTGACCCTATCTCTAAAGGCAACCCTAAACTTAAACCAAACCCTAAAAGTAACCCTAGCCCTAATTCAAGTCATAACCCTAAACTTAAAGCAAACCCTGACCTGACTGATATCCTAACAGTCACCCTAGCTCTAAACACAGCCCTCACCTTAAAGCGAACAGTAACCCTAGCCCTTATTTGAGTGCTAATCCTAATCCTAAAACTAACCTTGATGCTTTCTCATATGCTAACAATAAACCTAGCTCTAAATATTACACTAACCTTAAACCTAAACCTAACACTAGACCTACCCCTAACTCTAACCCTAAAATTAATCTAATTGTAACCCTGCCTCTTATATTAGCCAATGCAAAAATCTAACCCTAATCCTAACACAAATCTAGCCCTAATCCGAGCTCAAAATATATTTATATTTAACCCTAACCCTAACCCTAACTCTAGCATTAACCCTAGCTCTAAGGCTATCCCTTAACCTAAGAAAAAACCTAACCCTAATGGTAACCCTAGACCTATCTCTAATTCTTAGTTTAGCCAAAACTCTAACCCTATTAATAGTCTTAACCCTAGCCCTCATTCTAGCTCTAACCCTATCCCAAATTCTAACGCTAACCCTGACCCTTATTCTGACCCTAACCCTAGGTTTAAAGCTGACCGTAAACCTAGACCAAACCCTAACACTAGCCCTAGACCTAAAGGGAATCCTAAATCTAGCCTTAACTCTTCCCCTATACCTAAACATGAACCCAGCCCTAGCCCTAACAATAACACTAACCTAACCCTAGACTTAACATAGACCTAATTCTGGCTGTAACCCTAACACTAACTCTAACCCAAACACCGACTCTGCCTTTAGAGTAAACCTGTCTCTAAATCTGACCCTACCAAAAATCAAAACCTAACACTAGACCTAGCCATAACCCTAAACCTACAAGTAGCCCTCAACATAACCCTAGCTCTTACATTACCCATAGCCCTAACCCTAGCCCTAAATGTAACACAAAACCTACAGCTAATCCTAAGCCTAAATCAAGCCTTAAGCATAACCCTAACCTGAACCCTAGCCCTAACCCTAAACTAACTCTCGCCTTAGTCCTAATCCTAGCTCAAAGCCTAAACATTATTCTACAAATAAACCTACACCTATCCCTCAATATAACCCTAACACTAGCCCTAATCCTAAACTTAGCCCTAACCTTAAACCTAGCTCTAAACCAACCGATTACTCTAAACCTAAACCTAAACTTATTGATAATTCTAGGCTTAATGCTAAACCTAAATCTAACTGGAAAACTAACCCTAGACCTAACCTTAAATCTCACACTTGCCATAGACCTAACCCTAGCTCAAACCCTTACCCTTACTATAAAGCTAAACATAACCATAGACCTAACTCTAAGCCTAAACCTCAATCTAATGTTAAACATAGCCCTAAATCTACATCTAATTGTATACATTACCCTAACCCTAACCGTATCCCTAATGATGTCACTAGCCCTAATCCTAACCCTAACCTTATGAGTACTATAATCTTATCCCTAGAAGTAACCCTAAACCTAACCCTCACCCTAAACCTAACCCTAGCTCAAAACCTAATCCTTTTGCTAAACATAAACCTAAGCCTAACCCTAGTTTTAACCCTAACCCTAACGCTAATTCAAGACCTATTCCTAACCAGAAGCCTAGCCCTAAACTTAGCTCTAATTCCATCCATTATACTAACCATAACCCTTACCCTAATGCGAACCCTAGGCCTAATCTTAATCCTATCACTAACCCTAACCCTATCAATTACCCTAAACCTAGTGTAAACAGTAAACAAAACCCTATCAGTACCTAACCCACAATGTAGTGCTAACTCAAGCCCTAACCATAAACCCTAACCTCAAGCAAACTCTATCAATGACCATGACCCTAATAAGTCTCCTAGCTCTAAGGTTGAATTTACATTAAACCTAACACACTAGACCTAGCCATAACCCTGATCCTAAAACTATCCCCAACTCTAACCTTAAACCTGACATTAGCCATAGCTCTAATCCTGGTCCTAAACCTAACACAAACCCCAGCCCTTATCCTAGCCCTAAACCAAGCATTAATCCTAACCCTAATCCAAACTTTAGGCCTAACCCCAAAATTAACCCTAGCCGTAATCTTAGCCCTAATTTAGTCCTATTCCTAACCCTAGCCCTAACCCTAGCCCTAAGACTAAATCTAACTCCCACAATAGCCCAATCCCTAGTTTGAACCCTATTCCTTACCGGAACCCTAATCCTAGACCTAACCCTTGCCCTAACCCTAGCCCTATCATTAGCTCTAGCCCTAACCTAGATCTAATTTTAACTCTAAATCAAAACCTAATCCTAAGACTAACCCTAACTCTAAATCTAACACTAGACCTAAAATAAAACCAAGCCATAGCCCTAACCCTAACCCTTAACCTAAGCGAACCCTTAACCCTAACCCTAAACTTAGCTCTAATTCTAGTTTTAAGCTGAAAACCAGAATTAACACTGACCCTGATTCTGACCACAACACTAACCCTAGTCTAAACATCACACTAACCCTAACCCTAAACCTAAACTAGACCTACCACTAACCCTAACCCTAAATTTAACCCTAACTGTAACCTGGTACTTATATTAGCCTTACCCCTAACCCTAGCACTGTTAACCCCAATCCTAGCCCAAAACCAAGCCCTAACCCGAGTTTTAACCCTAAACCTAATCCTAAACCTAGCCCTAATCAAAATCATAACCCTAGCCCTAACCCTATCTCTAACCCTATCCATTGCCTTAACCATAACCCTAGGCCTAAACTTAACCCTATCCCTAATGCTAAACCTATGTATTATTCTAAACCAAACCTAAACCCTAAATCTCACCCTACAATTACTCTAACATGAACCATAAAGATAATTCAAGCCCTAACTTTAAACCTTAACTTATCTCAAATTTCTAACCCAGAACATGACTCTAATAATACACCTAGCTCTAAACCTGACCCTAACTCTAAACCTAACACTTATATCACATGTAGCCATAAACCTAACCATAAAAATATCTTTAAACATAACCCTAGATCTGATATTAGCCCCAGCCCTAATCCTAGCCATAACACTAAAATAAACCACAGCCCTCATCCTAGCCCCAAACCTAGCCTTAATCATAACCCTAACCCTAATCATAGCCCTAACCCTAATTCTAACTCTCACACTATCTCAAAACCTAGCTATAATGCCATTTCTTACCCTAAACTTAACACTAACCCTAACCCTAATGCTAGGCCTAATGTGAACACTAACCCTAGCCCTAATTCTAGCCCTAATTTTACCCTATCTCTAACTGTAACCCTAACTCTAGCCCTAAGACTAACTCTAACTCTCACACTAGCCCTATACCTACTTCTAACCGTATCCATTACCGTAATCCTAACTCTAGCCCTAACCCTAGCCCTAACCTAGCAATAACCCCTGCCTGATCTTTATTCCTATTCCTAAACCTAGATCTAACCCTAACTCTAAAGCTAACTCGAAGCCTAAGCCTAGGCCTAACATTAACACTAACCCTAGCCCTAATGCTAAACATAAATATAGTAGTAACCCTAACCCTTACAGTAAAACAAACCCGAGCAATACTGCTAACCCTAAACCTTAACATAAACCAAACCTTAACACTACACCTAGACCTAACCCTAGCCCTAATTAGAGTCCTAATCTTAACCTTGATACTAACCCTAACCCTAGTTCTGAACCTAGGTAAACCACATCCTTTCCCCTATCCCTAACCCTAACCCTAACATGCCGCAGTCTGGCTGGACACAAATGCCGCAGTCTGGCTGGGCACACAATCACGAGCCACCACACAGCTTGTAGATTCAAACAACAACTCTTTATTCCCGAACTCACACCAGCCGTCTACAATCACGTTCTGGGGAAATCCACGTTCTCTTCCCAAATCCACCTCCACTGGGCTTCTATCTCCAAAATATATTGTCTAAATCCCGTGAGAACTCAAGGGGAACTCAGGCAGCAGGATACGCCCTATTCCCAGCAGGAATAATCTTTTTTTTTTTTCCACATATAGTAAGTTTATTTCATAAACTGATATAAGACTCAATGAAAGACTTCAGCATTATTAATGTACATTTTATCAAAATTCCACTATATCATAATGGTACATACAGTATTGAAATTTTATATGGCTAAAGGTTTTTTAACAATGAATGATAGGCACCCTAAGCAAGTATGTAGTTCCAATTTTTCATTTACTGAGCTTCATTCATTCATAATATAATAGTTGACAAAAACCACACATCAGAGTGTCTGTTTTTGAAAAAAATTGTTTGGTGAATTAGGAACAATGCAGCATACAATTTCTATTTATTATTGGTTCATCAAACTCACGTCTTACTTGAATAGTAAGATTGTTATAATATTCAATAAGTTGTAGCTAAAATCATGAAATACCACATACCATATTGTACAGATTATATAAATGCTCTTATTATTTCTTCATTCTTTTTCACAAATATTTATCAGGCACTTACTATATGCTAATTAGAAATAAGTTCATTATAATTATTTCAGATTTTTTAAAAAACTGTAAGACCTCATTTGAAAAAAGCAATATAGATTTCAGAAGTAACTACTGCTTCTCTAGTGAATAATGTGTATACAAATCTGCTAAGGTCTTGGGGTATGCAAATATATTTGAGATGCATCAGAGAGTATATATGAAAACACAGTACTATTTATTATGTTATTTAAATAAAATGAAATATCATAACAAAGGTTAAAAAATTAACTTTTGGGAAAAAAAGCAAAAGGGTGGACTAGTATTTGAAATAACGTAATAATAATTTTTACTATAATAAGTTGTTTCTGAGTCTCATTTCACTCTTTACTTTAATTATCTATCAATTGTGTTAAGAACTCCTATAGGTGTTAAACTATATAAGGTACATATATTGTGGTGTGAGGTGTTATTGGAAAATATTAGCATTCGGTGAATAATGCCATCAATTTTCTGTTTTGCAATATTAAAGAACTATTTCAGATTTATTGCAATGGATAGTTTTGTTTAAAGGTAACAGTAGTTTTTCAATGTAGAAATTACTAAGAAAAATTTACGTGTTCTCCAAAAGTCTGTAACAACCATATTTGATGAACTTTGTGTCATAATGTATAAGAAAAGTTGCTTTCCTACCCCAAACCAGACATCATTGGAATAACCTTGTGTAGTATCAACACATATAAGTTTAGATGAGGACTTTTGCTTCTTTTCTCCTTTTACCTCCCACTTACAATATGGCTTATTTTTAATAAGCAATTTTCTATGCTTGTTCAACCTCTCACACATCTCAGAATTCACTAGGAGGGATCCCTGACATAGCTGAGATAGTGTATAGATTTATATATGAAGAAGTTCAAGAAAATATTGTTCTGGCCATGAGATGGTGCAGTAACTATATAGAAAGCTAAAAATTGTAATTGAAAGAAATATAATACTCCTGAGAATTACTATGAATCATGTAGTCTTTGGAAGCAGATATTTTAAGTAGGAAGCTCTTGAGACTGATGTCTACTGCATCTTTCATATTCTTTCATATGAATAATTGCTCTGGTTTTGAGGGCCACCAGATTTTAGCCAATAAACTTTTGGCTTGATATAGCATAATCAGGAAGCCCAGCATTCTCTTTTTATACCTAGGCATGGTTTACTAAACATTCAATGACTTTTGCACAGACTTTTTCCTTATTTTAATATACCTAGCCCATTATTCTTGTCACATTCAAATTCACTCATTCTTCAAAAAATAATTTAATTAAATTCCCTATTGTTTTTAAAATAAAATATCAACCTAAAATAATTTCTATACTCTAAAGCATTTTATTTTAGTATCTAGAATCTTTATAACTACTAAGAAATGACATTCTATGCATCATTTTTACCATTGTCTCTCTCATATTACTTTCATTATGATTTGAGTATGTCCCCCAAATTCTCATGTATATGGAACTTAGTTTCAAAGGGAAAGAGTTGGAAGATAGTGGAATGTTTAAGAAGTGAGATCTAGTAAATTGTGTTTAGATCATTGGGGGAGATGCTCTCGGAAAGGGTTAATGTAACTTTCATGGGACACAACATAGTTCTTATTAAAGCTGGTTGTTACAAAAAGAGAAAATCTTTTCTGAATTTCTCTGACTTCCTGTCTCATTATGTTCTCTCTATCTCTCAAATGAGTCCTCACCATAATGCCACCTCATGTGTAATGCAGGTGAAGGAGCTGGTACAAGAGCTGAGAAGATAAAATGTTTTTTGAGTACATAGTTCTGAAGATTTAAGTGCACTGTAACAGAATCTTCTCAGCTCCTGTTGATCCAATTGATTTTTCTTCTCATTTAGTGTAGTTTCATATATAATTAAATTGGTATAAATATATCTATATTGGAGAGTGTACAATGTCCCCAGACCTTGTTCTTAGGCATATGTTGCTGTAAACTCTGTTTTTTACGAATTATATGTAATGTTAATAAAATTGTGAATGATATTCAATATGATTTTTGTATGGATTCTATGTATAATGCTTAATAAATTTAAGCAAATTTAAAGACAACTACTTATTTTCCATACTTATTCCCTATTGTAGCTGGAAAGCCAACATTTTATGATAAGAAACTTAATCTTTATGTACAATCTTCTCAGTTTACCTCTTACTACTTGGTCCTCAGAAATGAGACTATGAAACATAGCTCATTGATTATTTTGTCCTAAGTATAAAGCCTCATTCAGAGAAATGACTGGACTCCACATCCATTTCTCTGATTCTTGCCCTGAAATAACACTAGCTATAGAATAACAAGGATGTCAGAATTTACTAATGTACATGAAAACACTGATCATTGACCTCATTGAGAGAAAAATAAAATGTCTCCAATGAGGCTGAAGTCTAGAATGCCATTATGCACACAAAAAAGATAAAGCTCTTCTCTCCTGTAAGAGCTACTTTTAAGTTTGTGGAAATTCAATCTATTACAATTACTAGGAAATGATAAAATGCTAAAAAGTTAAAATTTTAAAATTTATAATTCAAGATATAAAAATCTGGGGCTTATTTTCCTATATCTATATCCTTCTTACAACTCTTAATTTCACCATAAATACAAACAGAAAAAAATGATCTGAATTATGCAAATTGTATTCCACATTAAGTTTGATTAAAATGTGTAAAAGTATTAACAGATGCTTGAGTATTATTTACTCAGCAGTATGATTTACTGTTACATAGAACATTTAGTCAAGTGGAACAATATGATGTCTGTCATTTAAAAGCAGGATGCAATACATGAGTGTTAACATATAAACAAATATTCAGTTATAAAGACATATTGCAAACATAAGGTAAATATAGGTAAAAAATGCATTGTAAACCTGGCATGATGGTCCATGCTTGTAATCCAAGCAAATTGGGAACTGAGTAGTTTCAGAAGTTTAAATTCAGCCTCAGCAACTTAGTGTGGTTTCAAGCAACTTAGCAAGACAGTCTCAAAATTTGAAAAAATCACACCTTATTTGCCACAGAAGAACTCACACTGAAGAGAAGCCCCACAAATGCAAAGTATGTGACAAAGTTTTTACTCAAATATTACACCTTATTTGCCACAGAAGAATTTACACTGGAGAGAAGTCTTACAAATATAAGGAATATGGCAAAGCTTTTAGCAATAAAAGAGGCCTTATTCACCACAACAGAACTCACACTGCAGAATAGCCCTACAAATGTGAATAATGTGAAAAGGCTTTTAATAAAAATAAAACTTTATTCACCACAGAAGAAGACATCCTGGTGAATGTGAAATGTGAATAAAGTGATAATACTTTTAAAGAAAGACTAAACCTTAGGGCTAGGGTTGTGGGTCAGTGGTAGAGTGCTAACCTCGCACATGTGAGATCCTGGGTTTGATCCTCAGCACCACATAAAAATACATAAGTGAAATAAAGGTATTGTGTCCAACTACAACTAAAAAATAAACATTAAAAAAAGAAAGACTAAACCTTATTAGCAATAGAATTTATAAAGAAAAGAACCCCTACAAATTGAAACAATGCAGCAAACCTTTTAATAAGAAATTAATTCTTTTGCATCACTAGGCTCTTTATTCTGGAAAGAAGATGTAGAGAATGTAGAAACATTTTAAATTATATATAATATATTACTAGACATCAGAGAAAACACACTGTAGAGAAGCTCTACAAATGAGACCACTGTACCATTCCTCTAAGAAAGGGACAACATTTAATCCTCACCACATTAACCATAGCATAGAGAAAGTTTTGAAATGTGAAAATTGACAATGTGACAATGCCTCCAAAATTTATTTACCAATACTCAGCAACTGTATATACATACTGGTTAGAGAAAATACAAATGGAAAAAAATTGTAGCCACATGTTTTTTAAACACTGCTGATTTTTGGAGAATTCATTGTGTCCAGAAACCCTAAAAAGTTAAATAATATTTCCAAAACTTATTCAAATTTTAAATTCATTGAACACCTGAAAGCTTATACCAGTAGTGAACATTGAACAGATTTTGTCCAAAATGTATGCCTTATATAACAATGAAACATTTATAGTAAACACCTTGAAAAATGTGAGGGTAAAGTTATTATCGATTCATTAAACCTTGATGTATCTGAGGATCAGTAAAATAGAGAACTCATTTAAGTATGGAAAATAAGTAGTTTTTTGCTTAAATTTATTAAGCATTATCAAGTTATTTTGTAGAAATATCAGTCATAAATATCATACATGCATAGTGAAGAAACCTCATCTTTGAAAGAATATAATTGTTTTACTAAATCAAAAATTACTATTTTCACTTTTGAATACTGAGAAAAGAATTATATGAAAACTATTTTTGATGTTTAACACTGAAGTGTAATATTTTAAACTTTTTTTTTTTTGTATTTCAGTTTAAATTTAGGTATTTTTAAACACTGAGCCACATTCCCAGCAGGAATAATCTTAAACCTTAAACCTGGAACCTAAACTGGGAACGCCCTAAACACGATTATCTTAAAACCAGGAACATCCTAATCTGCCTTGGTCCTTGAGCAAGGTCACCTACATTCAATGTCACTGCAACATGTCAGCAACATGGGGTACGCTGGCAAGGAAATTGTCATACCTACTTGGCTAATGGCTCCCAGCATCTCCCCCCTTCTGATTAATTAAACAACAAGCAATGTGGCTTAAGGACCGTGCCTGGTAAGTTGTCCAATTCAACATATGGTTCTTACCCGTCATCGGAAAACTGACCTTTAGGCGTCAGCCTCCTGTCTTAGGTTGATACCACTGCAATTGGATCATACCCGTCACTGACTACTGGTCCAGCATAAGCCATTGGCCCCCAAATTTTAGACCATCACTAGCAGAAGGGAGGGGGATACAGAAATGCCACGACACCAAGCCAATTGACGGCTCCTTGGGAAAAATTGCATCACTGGTGACACCATCAGCAAAGATATGTCAGCACTACCACAATTAACATGGGGTGCGCTGGCAAGGAAATAAAAATTGCATCACTAGTGACACCATCAGCAAAGATATGCCAGCATTACCACAATTTGCTGCACCAAACGATAGTTACATAGTCCAGGCAAGTTCTGCAAGCAGTTCAAAGCAGAGGAATCTATCAATATGTCCATTTCCTCCCAAAATCCGTTTCCTCCCAAAGTAAGTTGACTCTTTGATTGAGCATTACTTGTTGAGTTCTTCACCGGCACTGGGATGGAGATAGGAATTCTGGCAATGATGCTAAAGAGACATTATCCTGAAAAGAATTATTAAATATAATGAAAAGGAAAGGTGAAAGTAAACAAACAGATCTGTTAACCTACTTTAAAAACAATCCTTAACAGCCTTTTACCTAATTTAAACTAGTAAACAAACAGATCTGTTAACCACCTTTAAAAACAATCCTTAACAGCTGTTTACCTAATTTAAATTAAACCATTTAAATCACGTGAATAAAAAAACTAATAATAATTCGGATCCATTTTTTCATGAGCGCTCCTCATATAAGAAATATGGACATACGCACATACAGACATACAACACAAAACACAAGAGTGTACACAAACGTACAACACATAAGAAAATAGTAAAGGCCTTGTAGCTTTACCTGGGTGAAATCTCCATTGCAATGTTTAAAAACTCCACAGTCAAAAAATAAAACTGATCAGAAAAACATTAACCTAGGTTTGTATGAGCTCAAAAAATAAAAATAGAACCTTATGATGTGGAAAAATGCAATAATAAAATAGCTATTGAAAAAAGCATCCTGTTTAATCACTGTCACAGATGTAAGAATGGCCAAGCTGGAGTTCTGGATATCAGCTGTTATGGATTTGAGTCAAATCATCTTCTTTTCGATCTGTAGAAACTTTTTTAGTTAATCTCTCTGGAATCCAAATGGGCTGCTGTTCTCCCTGTGGAAAAACACAAACAGACCCCCGACTCCAGACAATCACTGGGTCAGGACCTTTCCATTGTCCTGTTAGAATATCTTTCCAAAGTACTTTAGGCTTATGTACATTTTTTGGATACATATGCCTTTCCACAGCACTAAGTCCTGAAGAATCCAAATTTAAAAAGTTTAGAGTAAAAAGCGTTATTTTAAGTTTATCTTTGGGGGATATATACCCCCTTCCAATTCCCTCTTTTTGCTTTAATAAGTATGTTTTAATAGTTTGATGAGCTCTTTCAACTATGCCTTGTCCCTGTGGATTGTATGGGATTCCTGTTATATGAGTAATACCAAATGATGAGCAAAATTGTTTAAAAGAGGTAGAGGTATAGCCAGGACCATTATCGGTTTTTAACTGTTTAGGAACGCCCACAGTGGCAAAATTTTGTAAGCAATGAGCTATAACATCTTTAGTTTTTTCTCCGGCATGAAGGGAGCCCATCAAAAATCCGGAAGAAGTATCAACTGTAACGTGTAAATATTTTAATTTTCCAAATTCTGGCAAGTGTGTGACATCCATCTGCCAAATATGGTTAGGTATCAGTCCTCTAGGATTGACTCCAAGATTAACTTGTGGTAAAAATGTCACACAATTTTGACATTGTTTTATTATATGTCTGGCTTGTTCCTTAGTTATTTTAAAACGCTTTTGTAAAGTATTAGCATTAACATGAAACCTTTTATGAAAATTTGTAGCTTCTTCAAATGTAGAGAAAATATGTATGCCATGTGTAGTTTTATCTGCTAAATCATTGCCTAAACTAAGGGCTCCAGGCAATCCTGTATGTGCCCTAATATGTCCTATAAAGAATGGATGTTTTCTGTCCCAGATTAGACTTTGTATAGTGGAAAACAAAGAGAAAACAGTAGAAGAAGGGGAAATCCTACCAGCAACTTCAAGAGATACTATAGCATTAACTACATACTGACTATCAGAAAATAAATTAAATACAGAATCTTTAAACATCAAAAAAGCTTGTAAAACTGCATTAAGCTCTACCTTTTGAGCTGATTGTTTGGGTACTAAAAATGTAAAAGTTTGATCAGGGGTAACTACTGCTGCTGTACCATTATTTGACCCATCAGTGAATATATTTGGAGCATTCATGATAGGTGTTTTTCTTGTCATTTTAGGAAAAACTACAGGATGCTTAGACCAAAAAGACAACAAAGGATTAGATGGTAAATGATTATCAAATGAAATATTAGATTTACACATGATTATTGCCCAAGTATTTAACTCATTAGCTAACTCATCAATTTGATCCATAGTATATGGAGTAATAATTTTATTGGGAGAAATTCCAAACACTCCCTTCGCTGCTTTTATTCCTTTGAGTATTAATTGTCCTACAGCCTCAGGATACCTAGTAAGAATAGTGTTAGGAGAATAAGATAAATGTATCCACAATAATGGACCTTCTTGCCAAAATACTCCTGTAGGAATATTTTTTGTTGGTAGTACAATAAATAATAAAGGCAAACTTATATCAATTCTATCCAAATGTATATTTTCCATATATGTTTCAATAATTTTTAATGCCTTTCTTGCTTTAGGAGTTAACATGCGGGGTGAATTTGGATCTGATGGACCTTTTAGAATATCAAATAAAGGTCCCAACTCTCCTGTTGGTATACCTAGATAAGGCCTTATCCAATTTATGTCTCCCAATAACTTTTGAAAGTCATTAAGTGATTTGAGTTGATCTACTCGTATTTGAATTTTTGGTGGACGGACCATGGTTGAGGATAGTAGAACTCCTAAATAATTAATTGGAAAATTTAATTGTACTTTATCTATTGCTATCTCTAGATTATAATTTTTTTAATAAGTTTGTAAGTGTGGCATAACATTCCAGCAATATGTTTTTATCTTTATGTGCCAATAATACATCATCCATATAGTGAAATATTTGTAGTTCAGGATTTTGATTTCTAAGTGGCTGGATTGCTTTGTTAACATATATTTGACACATAGTTGGACTGTTAGCCATCCCTTGAGGGAGTACTTTCCATTCATATCTCTGATCAGGACCTTCATGATTTAATGCCGGGATAGTAAATGCAAAACGTGGACTATCCTCGGGATGAATTGGAATTGAAAAAACCAATCTTTAATATCTATAGCTAAAACATGCCAAGTTTTTGGCAAAGCAGACAATTGAGGAATCCCTGATTGAGCAGGTCCCATAATAACCATCTCATTATTAAGGGCTCTTAAATCTTGCAATAATCTCCATTTACCAGACTTCTTTTTGATGACAAAAATGGGAGTATTATGGGGAGATATGGAAGGTTGTATATGTCCTTCCGCTAATTGTTGTTTGACCAGATCATGGGCTACTTGTGTCTTTTCTTTTGTCAGGGGCCACTGAGGAACCCACACTGGTCTTTCTGATTTCCAAGTAATTTTGATTGTCTCAGTGGCCCTTTCTGAAAATCCAACCCATGTCTGTCTGTTCCTCGATCTATTTGTACTGGTGCTGCTATACCTTGCCCTTGTTTTCCTAATCTTTTTTCTTTCCTAAAGCCTTGTCTAGCCCTAGTAGTGGGAACATTAGGATTGATGTTATTTGTTAATGTCAAACCTAATTGACCTAGGACATCTCGTCCCCATAAATTTATAGGAAGATGATCCAATACATATGGCTGTATAGTTCCTTCACATCCTTCAGGATCCTTCCAATCTAATATCATAGAACTTCTATGGGGATTAGTCGCCACTCCTAGGCCTCGAAGCGTTTGAGTGGCTTGTTGTAATGGCCAATGTTTTGGCCATTCTTGACGAGATATGATGCTAAGGTCAGCTCCTGTGTCCAGTAGCCCATTAAACTCATGACCTTGAATATTTAGTTTTAGCATTGGGCGAGAATCTAAATTTAAAGACAACATAGCCCAATCTACACCTGTGGAGCCTAATCCCCTGGAACCTCTTTCTACACTATGACTAGGAAATTTATTATGTAGGCTGGGTATTATTAACAACTGTGCTATTCTATCTCCAGGTGAAATTACTGATATACCTCTTGGAGAACTAGCTATAATTTTTATTTCACCTACATAATCGGGATCAATTACCCCAGGACTTATCATAAGTCCTTTTAATGTAGATGAACTATGTCCCAATAATAAGCCTACTGTTCCTTGGGGAAGAGGTCCTTTTACTCCTGTGGGAATGATTTGAACTCCCATCTCTGGAGTTAATACTGCTCTGGCAGAGGCACAGATGTCCAACCCTGCGCTCCCTCGGGTTTGTCTGATGAGGGATTTAATGGACAATGTGTCCTGGGCACTACCCTGATGGTGTTGCTGGGATCCTCCACTGCCCCGTATATTTGTGGTTGTGGGCCCCGGAGCATTGGGCCCCCCTGTCCGTTTTTTGGCAATGGAGCCTGATGCCTTTCTCCACGATATCGTGGATAAATACCTGGTCTTTGTCCGTTTTTTGATAAAGGAGTACCCTCAATGGTGGTTTGAGAACGGCATTCATTAGCCCAATGTCTCCCTCTACGGCATCGTGGGCAAATACCCGGTATTCTATTCCTTTGATACCTACTTTTGTTAAACCCTCCTCCTATGGGCCAATTCCTTTTAAAATGTCCTGTTTGTTCACAATCATAGCATGTTTTTGGCCTGGCATCTAAAGCCTGTTGTACTGCAGCTGCCAAGACTTGCCCTTGTTCATTAATATCTCTACATAATTTAATATATGTGTTTAAATCTTCATGTCTCCATGGTCTAATAACCTCTCTGCAGCACCGATTTGCTTGGTCATAAGCCAGTTGTTTTATTAATGGCATTGCTTGTTCTGTATCCCCAAAAATTTTGGCAGCCGTTTGAATTAGCCTATCTACAAAGTCAGCGTAAGGTTCATTAGCTCTCTGTATTACCTTAGATAGCTGACCTTGTAAATCTCCATGTCCTTGTAAAGTCTTCCATGCCCTAACTGCGTCTGCAGCAATTTGTGCATATATAGCAGGATCATATTCAATTTGTTGCCGTTGACCCTCATAAGGTCCTTTTCCTAACAACATATCTAGATTTCTTTGAGGGTAACCGGCTGCTGCATTTCGCCTAGCTGTCTCCGTGCAAAATTCCTCATTGGCAACCTTCCATAACAAATATTGTCCTCCATTTAGTACAGATTTACACATGCTAGCCCAATCTGCTGGCGTCATGTCCAAGTTAGTAATGGACTCGACCATGCTTACCGTGAAGGGAGCTTGGGGGCCATAGGTTGTTACAGCCTCCTTTAACTGCTTCACTGTTTTAAAATCTAAAGCACGGTGAATTCGCTGCGCTCCTGCCTGTTCAAGTACAGGGCATGCTAATCTTTGAGGTCCTGTCTCAGGATCCCATTTATCAACTACGGGGTTTGAGGGCCACTCAGCTGTCTCCATCGGTGGGGCTGTTGGTTGAATTACACCCTCTTGTGATAAAATGGAGTTAGTAACAGCCTCCTTTTGTGGCCTTTTTCCTAACAACCCCTTTTCCTTTAAATTTTCTTCCTCTGTCTGACTAGCTCGAGAGACCTTCTCTTTTGCTTGATCTAAAATGTCTTTCTCCATGGTCTGAACCTCTAACAATTTACTTAACATCTTTTCGGTTTGTTTTTTACTAACTTCTAATCTACTATAAAGATAACACAACCCAATAAGATAACACAAAACAAAACCGAAACTGAATGAAACACAAACGGAATAAAAAATCGTTGTATCAATTTTCTCTTCCTCAGGGCCGACAAACTTCAAACCTTTAGTCAACCATGTTTTCCAGTTTGCCTGAGAAATTTCTAGGGATAGGCAGCTTGAAACAAAAACAAGATAAATCAAAACAATAACACATTGTTTTTTGAATTGGTCACCCATTCTTTCGCTCTTCCTCAGGGGCAATCAATTTCACTTACCTCCAAGCTTCAGAAGTTCCCCGTACGGGCCACCAAATGCCGCAGTCTGGCTGGACACAAATGCCACAGTCTGGCTGGGCACACAATCACGAGCCACCACACAGCTTGTAGATTCAAACAGCAACTCTTTATTCCCGAACTCACACCAGCCGTCTACAATCACGTTCTGGGGAAATCCACGTTCTCTTCCCAAATCCACCTCCACTGGGCTTCTATCTCCAAAATATATTGTCTAAATCCCGTGAGAACTCAAGGGGAACTCAGGCAGCAGGATACGCCCTATTCCCAGCAGGAATAATCTTAAACCTTAAACCTGGAACCTAAACTGGGAATGCCCTAAACACGATTATCTTAAAACTGGGAACACCCTAATCTGCCTTGGTCCTTGAGCAAGGTCACCTACATTCAATGTCACTGCAACATGTCAGCAACATGGGGTACGCTGGCAAGGAAATTGTCATACCTACTTGGCTAATGGCTCCCAGCACTAACACTACAACTAACACTAACCCTAGCCCTAACCCTAGGCCTAATCCTAACACTAACCATATCTCAAATCCTAGCTCTAATTTATTGCTAACTGTAACCCTAATCTTAAACCTAACCCTAACACTTGACCTACACCTACACCTAAGCCTAATTGTAACGCTAGTCCTTATATTAGCCATTGCCCTACCCTAGCCTTAAACCTCACACAAAAACTCACCCTAATCTGAGTCCTAAGCCTAGCTTTAACCCTAACCATAAACCTACCCCTAGGCTTAACCCTATGCCTTACCCTGAGCAAAACCTTAATCCTAATGATAACCCTAGACTTATCCCTAATCCTTAGGCTAACCAAATATCAACCCTATTAATAGTCCTAATACTACATCTCATTTATCTCTAATGCTATTCCAAACCCTAACCCTAACCCTGACCCTTATTCTGACCATAACATAAACCCTAGGGCTAAACCTGACCCTAACCCTAAACAAAACCCTAACATTAGCCCTCCTTGTAAACTTATGCCTAAACCTAAACATACCACTAGCTCTAGACCTAAACCTAATTCTAAATATAGCCTGAAATATAGCTCTACACCTAAACAAAATCCTAGCCCTAGCCCTAAAAACCTTTACCTAACCCAAACACTAACTCAAACCCTAGACTTAAACCTAGTCCTAATTCTGGCTTTAACCCTAACTTTAACTCTAACCCAAACACTGACCCCGGCTTTCACACTAAACCTACCTCTAAACCTGAAACTAACCAAAACCTAAACCTAATTCCAGACCCAGCCATAACCCTAACCCTAACCCTAAGACTAGCCCTAATCATAACTCTAGATCTTACATTACCCATAGCCCTAACCTTAGGCCTAAACCTAACTCTAAACATAGAGGTAATTTTAGGCCTAAACCTAGCCCTAACATAACCCTAAACCTAATTATAGCCCTATACCTAACCTTAGCCCTCACCTTAGTCCTAAGATAGCTAAAAGCCTAACCCTTATCCTAAACATAAGCCTAGGCCTATACCTAACTCTCACACTAACCATAGCCCAAATCCTAAACATAACGTAGATCAAAACCTAGCTCTAAACCTACCCATTACCCTAACCCTAAACCTAAACTTATTGATAATCCTAGCCCGAACCCTAATGTTATCCCTAACCCTAACCAGATAACTAACCATAGACATAACCCTAAAATTAAACTCAGCATAGCCCTAACTCTAGATCAAACCATAAACCTAACCATAAACCTAAACATAACCATAGCTCTAATCCTGAAACTATCACTAATTCTAACACTATAAAAAAATCTAAACCTAACCTAACCCTATCCGTTACCTTAACCCTAACCCTCATGTTAATGATAACCCTAGCACTAACTCATACCCTAAACCTAAACCTACTGTAATCCTATCCCTAGACCTATCCCTAAACCTAGCCCTAACCCTAGCTCAAAACCTAAACTTTATGCTAAATATAACCCTAAACCAAACCCTAACCCTAGTTCTAACACTAACTCTAACCCTAACTCAAGGCATATTACTGACCATAACTCTAGTTCTAATCTAAGCTCTAACCCTCTGAATTACCCTAACCATAAACTTAACACTAACCCTAGTGTTACCCTAAGCCTAACCCTAGACCTATCATGAACGCTATCCATATCAATTACCCTAAACCATACCTGAACCTTAAAACAAACCCTAACTATATCCCTAACCCTAACCCTAATGCTAATTTGAGCCGTAAACCTAAATCCTTACCTAAGTCAAATCCTAATCCTAATAATTCCCTGAGCTCTAAACCTGACCCTTACCCTAAACCTAACCCTTACACTAGACGTAGCCATAAGCCTAACCCTAAATCTATCTTTAACCATAAACCGAGACCTGATATTAGCCCTATAACTAATCCTAGCCCTGAATCAAATACAACCACTAGCCCTCATCCTAGCCCTAAACATGGCCTTAATCATAACCCTAAACCCAGCCCTAGCCCTAACCCTAACTCTATCCCTCACCCTATGTCTAAACCTAGCTATAACGCCACACTTTATCCTAAACTTAAACCTAACCCTATCCCTATCACTAGGCCTAAGCTGTACACTAACCCTAGTCCTAATCCTAGCCCTATTTTAACCCTATCCAAAACCCTAACACTAATTTTAGCCCTATCACTAACTCTAACTCTCACACTAGCCCTATTCCTAGTTCAAAACCTATCCCTTACCATAACTCTAACCCTGGCCCTAACCCTTGCCCTATCCTTAATCCTAGCTTAATCCTAGATCTAACATAATTATACATGTAACCCTAACTCTAAGTCTAAGCCTAACACTAACACTAGCCCTAACCCTAATACAAATTGTAAAACTAGCCCTAAATCTAACCCTAGGACTAAATCAAAACCGAGCAATACACCTAACACTAAACCTTAACTTAAACCAAACCCTACACTACTACAAAAACTAATCTTAGACTTAACTCTAGCTCTAGACCTAAACAAAAACCTAGCCTTAGCCCTAACAATAACCCTTAACTTAACTTAATGCAAAGACTAACCCTACCCCTAGACATAAACCTAGTCCCAATTCTGGCTTTAACCTTAGCTCTAACTCTAACCTGAACACTGACCCTGCCTTTAACACTAAACCTAACTCTAAACCTGACCCTAACCAAAAACCTAAACCTAACACTAGACATAGCCATAACCCTAACCCTACAACTAGCCCTAATCATAATCCTAGCTCTTACATTAACCATAGCCCTAACTCTATATCTTATCCTAACACAAAACCTAGAGCAAATTCTAGGCCTCAATCTAGCCCTACACATAACCTTAACCCTAATCCTACCCCTAACCCTAACTCTAAACCTAACCCTAGCCTTAGTCTTAAACCTTACTCAAAGCCAAACCCTTACCATAAATATAAACTTAGACCTATACCTTACTCTAAACCCTAACCCTAGCCGTAACCCTCAACTTAACCCTATCCCTAAACTTGGCTCTAAACCTACAACTTTTCTAAACCTACACCTAACTGTATCGATAACCCTAGCCTTAACCCTAACCATAATCCTAACCCTAACCTGAAAACTAACAATAGACCAAACCCTAAACCTAACACTCGCCATATCCCTAACCTTAGCTCAAATCCTAACCCGTACCATAAACCTAAACATAACCGTAGCCTTAACATTAACCCTAAAACTAAATCTAACCCTAAACCTAAACCTAAGCCTACATCTAACCATATCCATTACCCTAACCCTTATCCTAACCCTAATGATAATCCTAGCCCTAACCTTAACCCTAACCCTAAACCTACCATGATTCTGTCCCTAGACCTAAGGCAGAACCTAATCCTCGACCTAGCCATATCACTGACACTAGCTGAAACCCTAGCCCTTACATAACCCTAAAGATAACCCTAGCCCAAAACATAAACATAACCCTAGCCCAAAACCTAAACCCTATCCTAGCTCTAATCCTAACCGTAACCATAGCCCAAACTCTAGCTCTAACTCTATCCATTACCCTAACCAAAACCCTAAACCTAATGCTAAACCTAGCCCTAACCCTAACCATAACCCTAACTCTATCCCTAGCCCTGATTCTAACCTGAAGCCTCAAAATAGCTGTAACACTTACTCAATCCCTGACCCTTACCCTTAATCGAACCTTAAGAAAATGATAAGCCTAACCCTAACTCTAACCCTAGCCCTAATCCTAAACCTAAAACTAGACTTCACCTAAGCTCGAACCCCACCCACAACCCTACACCTAACCATAAACATCATGATAACCCTAACTGTAAACCTAAACCTAGACTGAACCATAAACCTAACCCTTGCCACAGTCCTAACCCTAGCTCAAACTCTAACAATTATGCTAAACTCAACTCTAACCCTAGTCTTAAACCTAAACCTAACCCTAACCCTAACCCAACATCCAAACCTGTCCATACCCTTAACCCTAATGGTAACCCTAATCCTAATCCTAGACCTAATCCTAAGCCTAACCCTATCCTTAGCACTAACCCCAGCTCAAAACCTAACCCATACCCTAAACCTAACCCTAGCCTTAACCCTAACCCTAACTCAAACTCTAGACCTAATCCTAAACATAACCCTAGCACTAACCCTTTTCATTACCCTAACGATAACAATAAACCTAATGCTAACCCTAGGCCTTACCCTAACCCTATCCATTACCCTAAATCTAACCTAAGGCCTAAACCAAAACTGAAGCCTAAACCTAACCTTATCCATTACACTAGCCCTAACTCAAACCTAATGCTAATTTGAGCCATAACCCTAAACCTCAACCTAACACAAACCCAAAACCTGATTCTGACTATTATAATACCCCTAGCTCTCAACTTGAACCTCACAATAAACCTAACTCTGAAACTAGACCTAGCCATAAATCTTACCCCAAAACTATCCCTAACCATAACCCTAGACCTGATATTAGCCCTAGCCCTAATTCTTGCCATAACCCTAACACAAACGCTAGCCCTCATCCTAGCCCTAAACCTAACCTTGAACCAAACCCGAACCAGAACTCTAGCCCTATCCCTAATTTTATCCCTCACGCTAGTTCTGAACCTTGCTATAAACCCATCACTTCACCCAAATCTAACTCTAACTCTAAGTCTAGACTTAACCCTTGCACTAATCCTAGACCTGATCCTAGCCCTAATTTAGCCCTAATCCTACCACTACCCCTAAGACTAACTCTAACTCTTGCCCTAGCCCTATTCCTAGATCTAACCCTATCCCTTAACATAACCCTGACTCTTGCCCTAACCTTAGCCCTAACACTATCCCTAGCCCTAACCCTAAAACTAACCATAACTCTAAGTCCAACCCTAAACTTAAGCCTAAACCTCACATTAACACTAGCTCTAACAGTAACACTAATCTGAAAACTAGACCTAATCTAGTTCAAGCCCTAAAATAAAACAGAGCCATAGCCCTAACTTTAACACTTATCTAAACCAAAACTTAACCCTACACCTAGCCCTAACCTTAGCCCTAATTCCAGTCCTAACCTAACCCTAAAACTAACCTTGAGCCAGACTCTGACCTTAAACTAACCCTAGCTCTAACATTGCCCTAAAAGTATACATAAACCTAAAACTAGTACTAGCCCTAACTGTAACCCTAAAAGTAGCCCTAATCATAACTCTAGTTCTTACATTAGCCATAGCCTTAACCTAACGCAAAATCTATCCCTAAACTGAGCCCTACACCTTGTTTTAACCCTAACCCTAACCTTAGCCTTAACCATTACCCTAAACCTAAACCTAAACCTAAATCTGGCCCTAACCCTAAACCTAACCCTAGACTTAATCCTAACCATAATCCTAGACCTAACTCTAGCTCTAACCCTATCCATTACCCTAAACATAACCCTAACCCTAATGATAACCCTAGCTTTAAACTTAACCCTAATCCTAAACCTAGACCTGATACTAACCCTAACCATCAACTTAGCCCTAACCATAGCTCAAACACTAACACTTACCTTAAACCTAACCCTAACACTAACCCTAGACCTAAAACTAACCCTAGCCCTAATCCTAACAATAATCCTAGACCTAAACCTATCCATTACCCTAAACATAAGCCTAACCCAAACATAGCTCTAAACATAGCTCTCAACCCACCCATTACCCTAACCCTAATTATAAACATCATGATAACACTAGCCCTAACCCTAAACATACTGTAACCCTAACTGTAAACTTAACCCTAGTCCTAACCCTAAACCTACACTAACCCTAACTTTAAACCTAACCCTAGACCTAACCGTAAACCTAACATTTGCCATAGTCCTAATCCTAGCACAAACCCTAACAGTTAACGCTAAACCTAACACTAACCCTAGTCCTAAACCTAAATCTAACCCTATCCATTTAGGCCTAACCACAAACCTTTCGCTAATATTAAACTTATCCTTACGTAAACCTAAAATGAACACTAAACCTAACACTATCAATTACTCTAACCCTAACTCTAAACCTAACCCTAATGCTAATTTGAGCCCTAATAATAAACCAAAACCTAACCCAAACTCTGAGCAAGACCCTGACTCTAATAACACACCTAGTTCTAAACTGACCCTTACCCTAAACATAACCTTTAAACTAGAGCTAGCCATAAAACTAACCCTAACAGTATCCCTAAATGTAACCCTAGACCTGACATGAACACTCTACCTTAATCTTGCCTTAAACCTAACACAGACCCGAGCCCTCATCCTAATCGTAAACCTAGCCTTAATCCTAACCTGAACACTAATCCTATCCCAAACCCTAATTTCAACCCTTGCCCTAGTTCTGAACCTAGGTATAACCACATCCTTTCCCCTATCCCTAGCCCTAACCCTAACACTACCACTAACACTAACCCTAGCCCTAACCCTAGGCCTAAACCTAACACTAACCGTAGCTCAAATCCTAGCCCTAATTTATTGCTAACTGTAACCCTAACTCTAACTCTAGCCCTAAGACTAACACTAACTCTAGCCCTAGACCTATTTCTAGTACCAAACTTATCTATTGCCTAACCCTAACACTAGCCCTAAACTTTGTCCTAACCCAAACCATAGTCCTAAACCGAGAACTAACCCTAACTCTAAATCTAACCCTAATTCTGAACCTAAACCTTACCCTAACATTAGCCCTAACTCTAATTTTAATTTGAAAACTAGCCCTAACCCTACACATAGTCCACAAACAAAACTGATCTTAACCCTAATACTAACCCTTAACCTAAAACAAATCTTAACGTTACACCTAGTCCTAAAGCTATCCCTACAACTAAACTGACCCTGACACTGACCCTAAAACTAACCCTACTCTGAACATCACTGTAACCCTAAACCTAACTCAAACACTAGCCCTAGCCCTAAACCTAACCCTAAAACTATCCCTAACCGTAAAGCTAATACTTACATTAGCCATAGCCCTAACCCTAACACAAAACCTAGCGCTAATCTGAGCCTCAAACCTAGCTTTAACTCGAACCCTAACCCTAACACTAACACTAATCCAAACCCTAGCTCTTAACCTATTCCTTACCCTAAGCCAAACTCTCACCCCAATGCTACCCTAGTTTTAACCTAATCCTTAGCATACCCCAAACACTAACTATATTACTAGTCCTAATCCTAGCCCTCATTCTATCTCTAAACTAACCCGAAGCCTAAGCCTAACCCTTAGCCTTATTCTGACCCTATCACTAACCCTAGTTCAAAGCCTGACCTAAACACTAAACCGAACCCTAACACTAGCCCTACCAGTAAACCTATACCTAAACCTAACCATAACATTAGCAGTAGACCCAAACTTAATCCTAAATATAGCCATAACTCTAGCCCTAGTCCTAAACAAAAACCTAGGACTAGCTCTAAAATAACCATTAATCTAATGCGAAGACTAACCCTAGCTCTAAACCTAACCCTAGTTCTAATTCTAGACCTAACATTAAACCAAATGCTAACCCGAACACTGATGCTTACCCTAACACAAACCCTATTTCTAATCCTTATCCTTTCTCAAAACTTAAACCTAACACTAGATATATCTATAACCCTAACCCCAAAAACTACCCATAAACATAACCCTAGCTCTTACATTACCCATAGCCCTAACACTAGCCATACACCTCACACAAAACCTAGCCCTAATACAAGCCCTAAACCTAGAATTAAGCATAAACTTAACCCTAACCCTAGCAAAAACACTAAACCTAATGCTTGCCCTAGCCCTAACCCTAGCTCAAACTCTAACCCTTACTCTAAACATAACCCTAGCTCTAAACCTAACCCTAACCCTATCCATAATCCTAAGTGTAACCATAGCCCAAATACTAGCTCTAACATTATCCATTACCTTAAACATAACCCTAACCATAATGCTAACCCTATCCCTAACCCTAACCCTAACTGTAGCCCTAATTGTAACCCTAATTCTAACCATAACCCTTGCCCTAGCCCTAAACATAGCTCAAACCCTAACACTTACCCTAAACCGAACCCCAACACTAAGCCTAGGAGTAACCCAAATCCTAGCCCTAATCCTAACTTTTTCCTAAGCCCTAACACTAGCACTAAACCTATTCATTTGGTTAGCTTAAACCCAATGCTAACCCTCGGCCTAACCCTAACCCTATCCCTAACACTAATCCTATATATTACTCTAAACCTAACCTGAACTGTAAACCTAACTCTATCCATTACCCTAACCCCAACCCTAACTCTAATGCTATTTTGAGCCCTAACTGTAAGCCTTAACCCAAACCAAACCCTAACTCATACTCTGACCCTAATAATAACCTAGCTCTATACCTGAGCCCTACACTAAACCTAATCCTTACACTAGACCTATCCATAAACCTATCCCTATCACTATCCCTAACCATAAGCCTAGACCTGACATTATCCCTAGCCCTAATACTAGCCCTAACCCTAACACAAACCCTAGCCCTCATCCGAAACCTAAACCTACTTAATCCTAAACGAAACCCTCACTCTATCCTTATCCCTAAATATAACCCTCGCCCTGGCACTGAACCTAGCTATACAACATCATCCCTTGCCCTAAAACTAACTCTAATCCTAGCCCTAACCATAGGCCTAACCCTAACACTAATCATAGCACTAATCCTAGCCCTATTTGAACCCTAAACTTAACCCTACCCCTAACCCTAGGCCTATGACTAACTCTAACTCACACCCTATCCCTATTTCTATTTATAACCCTATTCGTTACCTTAACCCTCACAATAGCCCTAACCTGAGCCCTAACGCTAGCCATAGCTCTAACCCTAGATCTAACCATAACTCTAAATCTAACCCTAATCTTAAACCTAAACCTCATTCTACAACTAGCTCTAACATTATTGCTAATCCTAAAACTAGCCCTAATCCAAGCTCTAGCCCTAAAATAAAACCTAGCCATTGTTCTAACCCTAAATCTTAACTTAAACCAAACCCTAACCCATAACTAGCCATAACCCGAGCTCTAATTCAAGTCCTAGGCCTAAAACTAACCCTCATTCACAAACCCTAGCTCTAAATATCACCCTAACCCTAAAACTAATGCTAACACTAGACCTAGCCGAAACCATAACCCTAAAACTAACCATAATCATAACCCTAGTTCTTACATTGACCTTAGCCAAACCCTAACCCTAACCCTAACACCAGATTTAACGCTAAACCTAACCCTAAAACTAGCCCTAAACCTAACTCTAATCCTAGCCCTAACCCTAGCTCTAATTCTATCCATTACCCTAAGCCAAACCCTATTCATAATGCTAACTCTAGTCCTAATCATAATCCTTAGCCAAACCCAAACAATAACCCTATTACTAGTCCTAACACCAGGCCTCATTCTAGATCTAATCCTAACCCCAAACCTCACCCTAACCTTCACCCGTATTCTGACCCTAACATTAATTATAGGTCTAAATTTGACCCTAAACAGAAACCGAAACCTGAAACTAGCCCTACCAGTAAACTTATACCTAAACCTAAACCTAACACTAGCCCCATACCTAAACCTAATCCTAAATTTAGCTATTACTCGAGCCCCTGACCTAAACAAAAACTTAGTGCTAGCCCTAAGGATAAACCTTAACCTAAACCAAACACTAACCCTGCCACTAGACCTAACCTTAGTACTATTCTGGATTTTACCCTAACCCTAACTTTAACCTGAACACTGGCCCTGAAACTAACATTATACCTAGCTCTAAACCTGACCTTAACTCCAAACCTAAACCTAACACTAGACCTAGCATTAATCCTAACCCTAAAACTAGCTCTAATCAGAACCCTAGAACTTACATTACACATAGCACTAACCCTAGGCCTAAACCTAACACAAAACTTCAATAACCCTATCCCTAATAGAGGCCTAAACCTACCCTAAGCATAACCCTAGCCTTAGTCCTAACCCTAACCCTAACCCTCACCTTAGTCCGAACCCTAGCTCAAAGCCTGACCCTTAGCCAAAACATAACCCTAGCACAATCCCTAACCATAACCCTAACCGTAGCTGTAATTCTAACCTTAACCCTAGACCTAACACTAGCTTTAACTTTAGCCATTACCCTAACTCTAACCCTAACCCTAATGATAACCCTATCCATAACCCTAACCCTAACCATAAACCTAACCCTAGACCTAATCCTAAACCTAAACCTTGCCATAGTCTTAACCCTAACTCAAACCCTAACTCTTACCCTAAAATCAACAGTAAACTAGCCCTAAAGCTAAACTTAAACCTAAACCCAACCTTAACAATAAAGCTAACCCTACATCTAACCCAATCTATTACCCTAAAAATAATCCTAACCCTAATGAAAACCCTAGCCCTAGCCCTAACCCTAAACCTAACCCTGACCATAACACTAAACCTAACCCTTGTCCTAGACCCAACCCTAGCTCAAAACCTAAACTTTACCCTAAATATAACCCTAAACCTAAGCTAGGTTTAATAGCTCTAATCCAAAACCTAACCTAACTCTAGCACTAATCCTAACCTAACCCTAGCCATAACCATAGATCTAACCCTATATATTATCCATATGATTACCCTAATCCTAATGCTAACCCTAGGCATAACCCTAACCCTTTTGCTAACCCTAAAGCTCTCCAAACCCTAAACCTACCCTGAAACCTAAACATAACCCAATCAATTACCATAACTCTAACACTAACCCTAGTGCTCATTTTTAGCCCTATCCCTAAAACTTAACCTAAAAAAAACCCTAACACTGATCCTGACCCTAAAAATACACCTAGCACTAAACCTGACCCTTACCCAAAGCCTAACACTTACACTAGGCATAGACACAAACCTAACCCTAAATATACTCCAAACTGACATTATCCCTAGCCCTAATTCTAGACCTAAACATACAACAAACCCTAGCCCTCATCCTAGCCCTTAACCTAGCCTTAATCATAACCCTAACCCTAACCATAGCCCTAACCCTAATTCTATCCCTCACCCTGCCTGTAAACCTAGCTATAACACCACAACTTACCCTAAAATTAACTATAACCCCAGCCCTAACACTAGGCCAAAGCTGAACACTAACCCTAGCCCTAATCCTAGCCCTAACTTAGCCCTATCCATAAAACTAACCAAAACCCTAGCCCTAAGACTAACTCTAACTCTCACCCTAGCCTTAGCCCTATTTCTAACCCTATCTGTTACCGTAACCATAACCCTAGCCCTAACCCTTGCCCTATAGTGAGACCTAGCCCTAATCCTAGATCTAACGCTAAATCCAAATCTAATCTTAAACCTAACACTAACACTAGCCCTAACCCTAATGCTCATCTTATATCTAGCCCAAACCCTAAACCTAGGACTAAAACTAAACTGAGCAACAGCCCTAACACTAAACTTTAACTTAAACCAAAACCTAACACTATACCTAGACATAACTCTAGCCCTAATTCGAGTCCTAACCCTAACCTTAAAACTTACCCTGACCCTGACTCATATCCTAAGACTGACCCTAGCTCTAAAGACCACGCTAAACTTAAACCAAACCCTAAGAGTAACCCTAGCCCTAATTCAAGTCATAACCCTAACCTTAAAGCAAACCCTGACCTGACTGATATCCTAAAAGTCACCCTAGCTCTAAACACAGCCCTCACCTTAAACCAAACACTAAGAGTAACCCTAGCGCTTATCTCAACTGAACACTAGACCTAGCCATAAACCTAACGCTACAGCTAGCCCTGAACATAACCCTATCTCTTACATTACCCATAGCCCTAACCCTAGCCCTAAACTTAACACAAAAGTTAGAGATAGTCCTAGGCCTAAATCAAGCCTTAAGCATAAACCTAACCCTAACCCTAACCCTAGCAGTAACCCTAACCTAACCCTCGCCTTAGTCCTAATCCTAGCTCAAAGCCTAAACATTTCTCTAAACATAAACCTAAACCTATCCCTCAATCTAACCCTAACCCTATCCCTAATTCTAAACTTAACCCTAGACCTACACCTAGCTCTAAACCTACTCATTACTCTAAACCTAAACCTAACCTTATTGATAATCCTAGGCTTAATGCTAAACCTAAGACTAACTGGAAAACTAACCCTAGACCTAACCTTAAATCTCACACTTGCCATAGACCTAACCCTAGCTCAAACCCTAACCCTTACTATAAACCTAAACATAACCATAGCCCTAACTCTAAGCCTAAACTTCAGTCTAACTTTAAACATAGCCCTAAATCTACATCTAATTGTATACATTACCCTAAACCTAACCCTATCCCTAATGAAGTCCCTAGCCCTAATCCTAACCCTAACCCTATGAGTACTATAATCTTATCTCTAGAAGTAACCCTAAACCTAACCCTCCCCCTAGCCCTAATCATAGATGAAAACCAAACCCTTATGCTAAACATAAACCTAAGCCTAACCCTAGTTTTAACCCTAACCCTAACCCTTATTCAAGACCTCTTCTTAACCATAAACCTAGCCCTAAACTTAACTCTAATGCTATCCATTATACTAACCATAACCCTTACCTTAATGTGAACCCTAGGCCTAACCTTAAACCTGTTGCTAACCCTAACACTATCAATTACCCTAAACCTAATGCTAACTCTAAACAAAACCCTATCATTACCCTAACCCACACCCTAGTGCTAATTCAAGCCCTAACCCTAAAACCTAACCGCAAACAAACTCTAACACTGACCCTAAACCTAATAAATCTCCTAGCTCTAAGGATGACTTTTACACTAAACATAACCCTTACAATAGACCTAGCCATAAACACTAATCCTAAAACTATCCCCAACTATAAGCTTAGACATGACATTAGCCATAGCCGTAATCCTAGCCCTAAAGCTAACACAAACCCCAAGCCTAAACCTAGCTTTAATCCTAACCCTAAACCTAACTTTAGGCCTAACCCAGGATCTAACCCTAGCCCTAATCATAGCACTAATTTAGTCCTATTCATAACCCTAGCTCAAACCCTAGCCCTACAACTATCTCTAACTCTCACCCTAGCCCCATCCCAAGTTCTAACCCTATCCCTTACTGGAACTCTAATTCTAGCTCTAAACCCAGCCCTAATCCTAGCCCTATCATTAGCTCTAGCCCTAACCTAGATCTAATTTTAACTCTAAATCAAACCCTAACCCTAAGCCTAACCCTAACCATAACTCTAAATCTAACTTTAACCCTAGCCCTAAAACAAAACTGAGCCATAACCCTAACTCTAACCCTTAACCTAAACCAACCCTTAACTCTAACCCTAACCTTAGCTCTAATTCTAGTTTTAAGCTGAAAGCTAGAACTAACACTGACCCTGACTTGACCATAATACTAACCCTATCCTAAACATCACCCTAACCCTAACCCTAAATCTAAAACTAGACCTACCACTAACCCTAACCCTAAATTTAACCCTAATTGTAACCCTGATACTAACATTCGCCTTGCCCCTAACCCTAGCACTAACTTAACCCAAAACCTAGCCCTAAACCAAGCCCTAACTCGAGCTTTGACCCTAAACATAATACTAATGCTAACCCTAATCAAAACCATTACCCTAGCCCTAAATATATCTCTAAACCTATCATTGCCATAACCATAACCCTAGGCCTAAACCTAACCCTTTCCCAAATCCTAAACATACGCATTATTCTAAACCAAACCTAAACCCTAAACCTCATAATTACACTAACATTAACCATGATGCCAATTCCAGCCCTAACTTTAAACGTTAACCTATCCCAAACTTCTAACCCAGACCTTACCCTAGATCTAAACCTGACCCTAAAGCTAAACCTAACCCTTTCATTATAGGTAGGCATAAACCTAACCCTAAAAGTATCTTTAACTGTAACCCTAAATCTGATATTAGCCTTAGGCCTAATCCTAGCCCTAACACTAAAATAAAATATAGCCCTCATCCTAGCCCCAAACCTAGCTTTAATCATTACCCTAACCCTAACCATTGCCCTAACCCTAATTCTAACATTCACCTTATCTCTAAACCTAGCTATAATGCCATTCCTTATCCTAAACTTAAACCTAACCCTAACCCTAACTCTAGGCCTAAGGTAAACACAAATCCTAGCCCTAATCCTAGCCCTAATTTAACCCTATCCCTAACCCTAACCTAACCCTAGCCCTAAGACTAACTCTAACTCTCACAGTAGCCCTATCCCTTTTTCTAACACTATCCATTACTGTAATCCTAAACCTAGCCCTAAACCTAGCCATAACCATTGCCAAATCCGTATTCCTAGTCCTAACCCTAGATCTAACCTTAACTCTAAATCTAACCCTAATCCTAAGCCTAAGCCTAACATTAACACTGGCCCTAGCCCGAATGCTAATCATAAAACTAGCAATAACACTAACCCTTGCAGTAAAACAAAACCGAGCAAGAGCCCTAACCCTAAACCTTAACTTAAACCAAGCCTTAACACTAAACCTTGACCTTACCCTAGCCCTAATCCGAGCCCTAATCTTAACCTTAATACTATCCCTAACTCTGACTCATATCCTAACACTCACCCTAGCTCTAAACACCACCCTAACCTTAAACCGGACCCTTACAGTAAACCTAGCCTTAATTCGAGTCCTAACCCTAACCCTAAAACTAAACCTGACCCTGACTATTAACCTAACACTAACACTAGCTCTATATTTAACCCTAACCTTAAACATAATCCTAACACTAGAGATTTAACCCCTAAACATAACCCTAAAACTAACCCTATAAAACATAGTTCTTACATTATTCATTGCTCTAACCCTAGCCATAACCCTAACACAAAACTAGCCCTAATCTGAGCCCTAAACCTAGCTTTAACCCTAACCCTAGTCCTAAACCTAGCTCTAACCCTATCCCTTACCCTATGCCAAACCCTAAACCTAATGCTAATTTTAATCCTAATCCTAATTCTATTCCTCAACCTAACCAAAATCCTAACCCTATCAGTTGTCCTAACCCTAGCCCTCATTCTAGCTCTAACCATAACCCAAACCCTAACCCTAACTCTGACCCTTATTCTGACCCTAACACTAATCATAGGTCTAAACCTGAACCTAACCCTAAACCGAACCCTAACATTAGCCCTATTGGTAACCTTATATCTAATCCTAACCTTAACACTAGCCCTAGACCTAAACCTAATCCTAAACTTTCCATAATTCTAGCCCTAGACCTAAAGAAAAACTTAGCTCTAGCCCTAATAATAATCCTTAGCCTAAAGCCCAAAAATAACCCTTCCACTAGTTTTAAACCTTGTCCTAATTCTGGCTTTCCCATTAACCATACCCTAAACTGAAAACTGACCCTGACATTAACACTAACCCTATCTCTAAACATCACCATAACCCTAAACCTAACCATAAAACTATTCTTAGCTCTATCTTTAACTCTAAAATTAGCCCCAATCATAACAAAGTTCTTACATTTGCCATAGCCTTAACCTATTGCAATACCTAGCCCTAACCTAAGCCCTACCCTAGCTTTAACACTAAAGCTAACCATAACCCTAAACTTAGCCCTAACCCCAAACCTAGGCCTAACCCTAGACCTAATCCTAAGCATAACACTAGCCCTACCACATTAACCTAATGATAACCCTAAGCCTTATGCTAACCATAGACTGAACCCTAATCCTATACTTAACCCTAACCCTATCCATTACCCTACACCTAACCTCAACTCTAAACCTAAAACTATCATTAACCTATCCCTAACCATAATGATAACTTGAGCCTTAACCCTAAACCTTAATCTAATAAAAACCCTATCCTGACTCTTACCCCAATAATACCCATAGCTCTAAACCTGACCCTAACAAGAAACCTGACCCTTACAATAGACCTAGCTATAAGCCTAACCCTAAAACTCTCCCTAACTGTAACCCTAGACCTGACATTAGCCCTCACTCTAATCCTGGCCCTAATCCTACTAAAAACCTTAGCCCACATTCTAGCTATAAACCTCGTCTTAATCATAAATGTAACCATAACCAAACCCTAACTCTAATCCTCACCCTAGTGCTAAAAGTAGCTATAATCCCATCCCTTAACCTAAACCTAACCCTAAACCTAACATTAACACTAACCCTAGCCCTCAACCTAGGCCTAACCCTAACACTAACCGTATTTTTAATCCCAGCCCTAATTTAGCCCTATCCCTAACCCAACCCTAACCCTAGCCCTAAGACTAACTCAAACTCTCACCCTAGCCTTATACCTATTTCTAACCCTATCCCTTACCATCACCCAATATCTAGCCCTAAACTTAGCCCTAATCCTAGCCCTACCCTTACCCCTAGCTCAAAGCCTAGATCTAAACAAAACTCCTAATCTAAGCCTAAACCTAAGACTAAACCTCACACTAACACTAGTGCTAATTCTAAAACTAGCCCTAACTCTACCCCTAGCCCTAAAGCAAAACCAAATCATAACCATAACCCTACACCTAGCCCTAATCCTATCTCTAATTCTAGTCCTGACCCTGACCTGAAAACTAATCTGGACTCTGACTCTGACCCTAACATTAAACCTAGCTCTAAACACCATCATAACTGCAAATTTAAACCTAACACTTGACATAGCCCTATCACTGACCCTACTCTAATCATAACGCTGCTTTGTACATTAGCCGTAGCCTTAACCCTAGCCCTAACCTAACACAAAACCTAGGCTCAATCCAAGTCCTAAACCTAGTTTTTTTTTAATATGTATTTTTTAGTTTTCGGTGGACACAACATCTTTATTTTATTGTTATGTGGTGCTGAGAATCAAACCCAGCGCCCTGCACATGGCAGGCGAGCACGCTACTTCTGGAGGCACATCCTCAGGCACTAAACCTAGCTTTAACCCTAAACGTAAATGTAACCCTAACCCATGAAAAGCCCTAATCCAATACATAACCATGCCCTAATCTTAGGTCTAACCCTATCCATTACCCTAATGAGTTCATTATGCTAAACCTAGGCCTAACCCTAATCCTATCTATTACTCTAAACCACACCTACAACCTAAACTAACACAAACCAAAGCCCTAGACCTATACATAACCCTACCCCTAAACTTAGGTCTAACCCTATCCATTACCCTAATGATAACACTGATACTAATCCTAGGCCTAACCATAACCCTATCCATTACACTAAACCACACCTAAACCCTAAACCTAACTCTTTCATTACCTTAACCCAAATCCCTACTGTTAATTCAAGCCCTAAACATAAACCCTAACCTAACCCAAACCCTCACCTTGATCCTGACCCTAATAATAACCCTAGTTCTAAATCTGACCCTTAGTATACACCTAACCTAACACTAAATCTATTCCTAACTGTAACACTACACCTGACATTAGCCCTAGCCCTAATACTAGCCCTAATCCTAACACAAACATTAGCCCTCATCCTGGTCCTAAACCTAACTTTAATCATAACCATAAACCTAATCCTAGACCTAACCATAATAATAACCCTTGCCCTAGTCCTCAAACTAGCTATAACCCAATACCTTACCCTAAATGTAATCCTAACTACAACCCTAACCCAAGGCCTAAACCTAACACTAACACTAGCCCTAATTTAGCCCTATCCCTAACCCTAAACCTAACCCTAATCCTAGCTCTAAGACTAACTCTAACTCTCATACTAGCCCTATCACTAGTTCTAACCCTATCCCTTCCCATAATCCTACACCTAACCCAAACATTAGTCTTAACCCTTGCCCTACCCTTAGCCCTAGCCCTAACCATAGATCAAAATCTAACTCTAAATCTAACCTTAACCCGAAGCCTAAACCTAACCATTATAAATACATTTATATTTAGACTCTGTATCTACAGGTGTTGGCTTCAATTATTATTTAGAATATAGTCATTAATTTCATAAAAGGCATACCATTTCTGGTGGTGTATAGAGAACTGAGGGTCAGGGGTAGGATTCTATGTTAAGGGGGAAAGAATGAGGGTATGTGATTAACCTAACTTAGCAACTTTGGAGGGCAACTCTAATGACTAGACGGCGGATTCATGGAAGAAGGTATAAATTCAAACTGCTTATCTGTATTCATAAAATTACCCAATGTATAAATAGTAAAAGTTAGGAGGCTGAAAGTGGGATAGAGGGAGAAAGAAAAAAGAAGAAAAATAACAAGGAAAGAAAGAAAGAGAGGGAGAAAGAAAATAAGAGTAAATAAAGAGGTGGTGAGGTGGGGCCTATGCAATTCCTCTAAATTATAGAATTCTAGTGATTCAGTTCTTAAAGTCCAATTTCATAGAGAGTTCTTGGTTTCATATATGTTGAGGTTGTGAGGACCAGAGGGGAAAGGGTAGAGGAGAATGGATGAGAAGAGCAAGAAAAGAAAAATAAGAAAGAAAAAAAAGGCTCTCAGAACTCTGTTTTCTTTTCTTACATTAGGTGGAGTTTTCTATTCCTAGCTTGAGTCTTTTTGCTCAGGGTGGTGGAGGTAGCCAGCGGGAGAGGGCTTGAGCTTCTACCTGGAGCCTCCCTACTCTTAGTCTCTGAATTGGAAACCAGGTGTGTGTACAGTTGCTGTTCCTCATTGATAGCTACACCCCCCAAAAGCTTGTGTGAAAATCTTGAGTTATCACAGCTGGAGGTAGGGGAGTTGGAAACCGGGTACCTGATAAGCTGCAGAACCCAGCTAGCAGCCACGCCCAGTGATAGATGGCGAGTAAGGTTTTGCAAGATGGATTCCATCTATTACCCATGTATGGTGTTTGGTGAGGTGGGTGGTTCTGGAGTGACCTTGTGCTGTGTCCACAGCTCGGTCTGGTGATCTGCCACAAAGCCACTGTGATCTGTGCTGCCTTCCGTGTGTGCAGAGAGCTCCTGTGTGGCTGAGACTGCTGTCAGCGCCCAGAGAAACTGCACATCCCAGCCTTCCATCTGCGCTGAGAGCACCCATGTGGCCCTAGATTTCTTCAAATTTCTATGGTACTGGGAAGGATTCATCTTTTACTTAGCCTTATTATGCTCCACAGGTTTGGGCCTTGTCGGTTCAATGGTTCACTGTCAGGAACAGTTTGTATTTTGGGTTTCCCTTCATTATGGCTTATTGATGTGAATGAAAATTGAGCTGGAAATCAAATAGGGTTCGCCAGAGGTGCTTGAAACTTCACACAATTAGTTCTCAGTGGGCACTCTCTAGTTTCTTCCTTTTGAAGGTAGACCAAAGATGAAGCATGCAAAAGAAACTGTATCCGAGAGCCCTTAAGGAGAAAACAGAGAAACATGTATGCACAGAAATAAGTCTCCCAAGAATTTGATCAGATTTCTTTGATACTACACAGTATTCATCTTTTAGCTTGCTCCCCTAGGCTCCCCAAGGTTGGCACTTCTAGGATCAATGGTTCTCTAAACAGGTAAGTGTTAGTGTTATGGTTAGGGTTAGGGCTAGCTTTAGAGATAGTGTTAGGGTTAGAGTTTGTTTTTTTTCAAATTTCTATGATACTGGGAAGATTTATCTTTTACCTAGCCTCACTATGGGCCCCAGTTTGGGGCCTTCTCGGTTCAGTGGTTCGCTGTTGTAAATAGTTTGTTTTTAATATCTCACTTCATTTTGACCTATATAGGTAAATGAGAATGGAGCTGTAAATCATAGGGTTGGTGCCAGCTGGTTGAAACTTCACATACTCAATCGGTTGTCTGTGGGAACTCTCTGGTTTCTTCCTTATAAAAGTAGCGATAAGCTGAAGCATGCAAAACAAGTTTATCCAAGAGCACTTTAGGAGAAAACAGGGCAATATGCATGTACTGAAATACCTCCCCCAAATATTTCATCAGATTTCTTTGATACTGTGCAGAATACATATGTAAGCTTGTCACACTAGTCTCCCCAAGTTTAAAGCTTTTATGATCAAAGGTTCTCTTAACAGGTTAAGCTTAGTGTTATGGTTAGAGTTAGGGTTAGAACTAGTGTTAGGGTTAGTGTTAGTTTTTATCAACTTTATGAATACTGGGCAGGATTTATCTTTTTTCTACTCTTAGTATGCTCCCCATATTTGGGCCTCCTAGTTAAAGGGTTTGATCTCAGGAGTAGATTTAGTTTTCATCTTTCACCTCATTTTGCCCTATAAGGGTGAATGTAAATGGAGCTGGACTCAAACAGGGTTTGTGCTAGCTGCTTGAAACTTCACACACTCAACCAGTTCTCAGGGCACATTCTCTCCTTTTTTTCTTGTGGGAGTAGTCCAAAGCTTAATTAGAAAGAAACAGCTTTATCTGTGAGCACTTTAGGAGCAAGCTTCAATTTTTTTGCATGGATTACTTGGATATTGTACAGGATTCATCCTTTTCTTAGTCTTAGTATGATCCCCAAGTTTGAGTTTTCAAGGTTTGCCAGTTCACTGTCAGGAACAGTTTGAATTTTTAGATTTCACTTTATTATGGCCTATAGACGTGAATGAAAATGGAGCTGGAAATCAAACAGAGTTAGTACTAGCTGCTTGAAACTTCACAAACTCAATCAGCTCTCTGTGGGCACTCTCTGGTTGTTCCTTGTGCAAGTTCCTTAAACTGAAGCATGAAAAAAATAATTTATCCAAGTGCACATTAGAAGAAATCAGGGAAATATGCACGTATTGAAATACCTACCCCAGTTATTTGGTCAGATTTCTTTGATACTGTACAGGATTCATCTGTTAGCTTGCCCCACTGGGCTCCTTTATTTGGGGACTACTCTTATCAATGGTTTTCTAAACAAGTTAGGTTAGATTGTGTATTAGTTTGGGCTAGAGTTATAGCTAATATTTCATTAGATTTAGTTTTGTTCAAAATTCTTTGATACTGAGCAGGATTCAACTTTGACCTAGCCTTACTATATTCTTTAGGTTTGGACCTGTTACGTCAAGGATTTGTTCTCCTGAACAGTTTGTATTTTAAGTTTTCATTTCATTTTGACCTATGCGTGTAAATGGAAATGGAGCTGGAAATCCAACAGGGTTGGTGGTAGCTACTTCAATGCTCACACACTCTATCAGTTTTCTATGGGCAATCTCTGGTTTATTCCTTCTAAAAGTAGCCCTAAGCTGAGGCATGCAAATCAACTTTATGTGAGAGCACTTTAGGAGAAAACAGGGAAATATCCATGTACTGAACTACCTCCCCAATTATTTGGTCAGACTTCTTTGATATTGTGAAAGATTCATCTGTTCACTTACCCAACTTGGACACCCAAGTGTGGGACTTCTAGGATCAAAGGGACTTTAACAGGTTAAAGATAGTGTTAGGGTTAGTGTTAGGACTAGGATTAGACCTAGTGTTAAGATAAGAGTTACTTTGCTTTTCAAATTTCTATGATACTGTGCAGGATTCATCTTTTTTTTATTTTGACTATACTCCAAATGTTTGGGCCTCCTACATAAAGGGTTTGCTTTCAGGAACAGTTTCAATTTTCATGTTTCTCTTCTTTTTTTCCATGTAGGGGTGAATGTAATAAAGCTGGAAATCAAACAGTGTTTGGGCTAGCTGCCTGAATCTTCACACAATCCATCAATTTTCAGTGAGCATAATCTGGTGTTTGCCATGGAAGTAGCCCTAAGATGAAGTAAAAAGTAACAGCTTTATCCCTGGGTGCATTAGGAGAAAGCAGAATACCCATGTAATGAAAGAGCTTCAAATTTTTTTGGTTGGATTAATTTGATACTGTACAGGATTCATCCTTGACCTAGACTTAGTAGGCTCCCCACGTTTGGACCTTCAAGGTTTAATGGTTCAGTGTCAGGGACAGTTTGAATTTTTAGGTTTCACTTACTTAGGGCCTATAGGTGTGAATGCAATGGAGCTGGAAATCAAACAGTGTTGGTGCTAGCTGCATGAAACTTCACACACTCAATCAGCCCTCTGTGGGCACTCCTTTGGTTTTTCTTTGTGAAAGTACCTTAAGCTGAAGCATGAAAAACAATTTATCCAAGAGCACTTTAAGGAAAAAACAGGAAAATATGAATGTACTAACATACCTCTTCCAATTTTCATCAAATTTCTTTGATTCTTCCCAAGATTCATCTGTTAAGTTGCACTGCTAGGCTCCCCAAGTTTGGGACTTCTATGATCATAGGTACTCTAAACAGGTTAGAATTAGTTTAGGGTTAGGTTAGATCTAGTGTTACACTGAGTTTTGTTCAAATTCATTTGACACTTGGCATAATTTGTCTTTTACCTAGCCTTACTATTTTCCCCTGTTTGGGGCCTTATCCCTTCAATGGTTGCTGTCAGGAACAGTTTGTATTTTAAGGTTTCCTTCATTTTGACCTATACGGGTAAATGGAAATGGAACTTGAAATCAAACAGGGTTGGTACTCGCTGCTTAAAACTGCACACATTCAATCAGTTCTATGTGGGCACTCTGGTTTATTCCTTGTGAACGTTTCCCAAAGCTGAAGCATGCAAAAACATCTTTATCCGAAAGTCCTGTTGGAGATAACAGGGAAAAATACATGTACTGAACTTCCTCCCCAAATTATTTGTTCAGATTTCTTTGATACTCCTTAAACATAACAGAAAAACTAGTCTTAATCTCAGTCCTAACCCTAGATGTAAACATAAACATAAACCTAGCTATAGCCCTAACCCTACCCCTAATCCTAGCCCTAACTCTAGCTCTAACTCTATCACTTACCCTAATCCAATGCCTATATATAATGCTAACCTTAGTCCTAATCCTAATCCATAGCCTAATCCAAACCCTAGCCCTCTAACTAATCCTAACCCTAGCCCTCATTCTAGCTCTAACCCTAACTGGAATCATTACCCTAATACAAACCCTCAGTCTAAATCTGATCCTAACCTTAAACCAGACCCTAAAACTAGCTCTACCAGTAAACTTGTACCTAAACCTAAGCCTAACACTAGCCCTAGACCTAAGCCTAATCCTCAAGATAGCCATAATTCTAGACCTAGACCTAAAAAAACCCTGAGCCCTAGCCCTAATGTAATCCTTAACCTAAAGCAAACACTACCCCTATCCCTAGACCTAAACCTAATCCTAATTCTGGCTTTCACCCTAAACCTAACTCTAATCTGAACACTGACCTTAACACTAACACTAAACCTAGCTCTAAACCTGAACCTAACCCAAAACCTAAAACTAACACTAGACATAGCCATAACTCTAACCCTACAACTAGCTCTAAACAGAACCCTAGATCTTACATTACACATAGCCTTAACCCTGAGCTTAAACCTAACACAAAACCTAGCACTATTCTGAGGCCTAATCCTACACTAAAAACAACCATAATCTTAAATGTAGCACTAACTCTAACCCTCACCTTAGACCTAACCCTAGCTCAAAGCCTAACCCTTAGCCTAAACAAAACCCTAGGCCTATTCATAAACATAAACCTAACCCTAGCCCTAAGCCTAAACTTAACCCTAGTACTAACCCTAGCTCTAAACCTAACATTACCCTAACCCTAACCCAAACCCTCACCTTAATAATAACCCTAGCCCTAAACCTAACCCTATCCATAACCCTAATCTTAAAACTAACCCTTGACTTAACCCTAAACCTAACCCTTGCCATAAAATTAACCCTAAACCATAGTATTAATAAACATTAAACCTATCCCTGAACCTAAATTTAACCAAAACCTAAACTTAACCCTAAACCTAATCTTACATCTAATCCAATACATTACTCTAAAACTAGCCCTAACCCTAATGAAACCCTAGCCCAAACCCTAACCATAACCATAACCATAACCTAGAACTACCACTAAACCTAACACTCCCCCTAGCCCTAACCGTAGCTTAAACCCTAAACTTTACACTAACCCTAACCCTAGCCGTAGCTCTAATCATAACCCTAACTCTAGTCCTAACCCTAATATTAAACTTAGCCCTAATCCTAGCCCTAATATAGCCCTATTCCTAACCCTAACTATTACCCTAGAATTAAGATTAACTATAATTCTCACACAAGGCATATCCTTATTCTAACCCTATACCTTACCATAACCCTAACCCAAGCGCTAACCCTAGTCATAATCCTTAGCCCTAGCACTAACCTATCTCTAAAACTAACCCTAAACTAAGGCCTCAGCCTAACCCTGAAAATAGCTCTAACACTAATGCTATTCCTAAAATTAGCCCTAATCCTAGCCCTAGCCCTAAAAGAAAACTGAGCCATACCCCTAACACTAACCCTTACCATAGGCCAAACCCTAATCCTACACCAGCCCTAACACTAGTCCTAATTTGAAACCTAACCCTAAACCTAAACCTAACCATGACCCTGACTCATATCCAAACACCAAACCTAGCTCTAAACATCACCCTAACCTTAAACCTAACCCTAACACTAGGCCCAGCTCTAAACTTAACCCGAAACTAACCTTATTCCTAACCCTATTTCTTACAATAGCCATATCCATAACACTAGCCCTAAACCTAATACAAAATTAGCCCCAATCCAAGTTCTAACACGAGCTTTAACCATAAACCTAAATCTAAACCTAGTCCTAACCTTAGCTCTAACCCTTTCACTTACCCTAAGCCAAACCCTCACCCTAATGCTAACTGTATTCTTAGCAGTGATTCTTAGCCTAATCAAAACCTAACTCTATAACTAGTCCCAACCCTAGCCTTCATTCTTGATCTAACCATAACCCGAACCCTAACCCTATTCCTGTCCATTATTCTGACCTAACACTAATCTTAGTTCTAAATCTAAACCTAACCCTAAACCAAACCCTAACACTAGCCCTACTGGTAACCTTATATCTACACCTAACCTAACACTAGCCCTAGACCTAAACCTAATCCTAAATCTAGCCATAACTATAGCTCTAGACCTAAAGACAAAATAGACCTAGCCTTAACAATAACCCTTAATCTAACCCAAACTCTAACCCTACCTCTAGTCCTAACCCTAGTCCAAATTCTGCCTATAACCCTAACCATTACCATACCTGAACACTGTCCTTGACACTAACACTGACCCTAGCTCTAAACTTCACCCTAACCCTAAAACTAACCCTGAAACTACATCTAGCCCTAACATTAACCATAAAACTAGTCTTAATCATTACACTAGTTCTTACATTAGCCATAGCTCTAACCTTTCACAAAACCTAGCCCTAATCCAAGCCCTACCTTAGCATTAAACCCTAAAGCTAACCTTAAAAATAACCCTAGCCCTAACTATAACGCTAAGCGTAACCCTGGACCTAATCCTAACCGTAAACATAGCCCTAACCCTAGCTTTAACCCTATTTAACCCTATGATAACTATAATCCTTATGCTAACCTTAGGCGGAAACCTAATCCTAGCAATAGCCTTAATCCTATTAACCTAAACCTAACCTGAACCCTAAATCTAACTGTGTCCTTACCCAATCCCTAAATGTAAGACTAATTTGACCCCTAAAACTAAACCTTAATCTAACCCCAACCCTAAACTTGACCCTGACTCTAATAATACATATAGGTCTAAACCTAACCATAACAAGAAATCTAAACTTTACCATAGACCTAGCCATAAGCCTAACCCTAAATCTATGCAAAACCATACCCTAGACCTGACATTAGCCCTAGCTCTAATCTAGACCTAACCCTAATACAAAATTTAGGGCACATCCTAGCAAGGAACCTCACCCAGGTGTAGTGTAAGAGTCAGGTTTATGTTAAAGGTCAAATTTAGGGCTAGGGTTATTATTAGGGTCAGGATCAGGGTCAGAGTTAGCATTTGGTTTAGCTAAAAGTTTAGGGTTAAGGCTCGAATTAGCATTAGGGTTAGGTTTTGGATTAGGGTAATGGATAAGTTTAGTTTAGGTTTCAGTTAAGGTTTAGGGTAATGGATGAGTTAGGTTTAGCAATCGGGTTAGGGTTACCATTAGGGTTAGGGTTATGTTTAATGTAATGGATAGGTGTAGAGCTATCTATTACCCTAGATAGGGTATAAAATTAAGGCTATGTTTAGGGCTAGGATGAGGGCTAGGGTTTGTGTTAGGGTTAGGGCTAGGATTATGGCTAGGGTTAATATCACGTCTAGGGTTAAGGTTAGGAATAGTTTTAGGGTTAGTTTTATGGCTAGATGTATTCTAAGGTTTCGATAGGGTAAGAGTCAGGTTTATAGCTAGGGGAATTATTAGGGTCACGGTTAGTATTAGGGTTTGGTTTACTTTTGAGGTTAGAGTTAGGGCTCAAATTAGTATATGGGTTAGAGTTAGTGTAATAATTGGATTAGGTTTAGGTTTCAGCTTAGGTTAGGATAATTGATAGGTTTATGGAAAGCGATAGGGTTAGGGTTAAGCCTAGGGTTAGGTTTATGGTAAGGGTTATGTTTAGGGTAATGGATACAGTTAGAGTTAAGGTTAGGGCTAGGGTTATGGTTAAAATTAGGTCTTGTGTTAGGGTTAAGGTGAGGGTTAGACCTAGGATTAGGTTTAGGGTTTTAGCATAAGAGTTAGGTTCTGAGCTATGGTTAGGGCTAGGCTGATTTATTAGTGTCAGGGTCAGTGTAGAGTTTGTTTGAGGTTAGGTTTTAGGGTTAGGGCTTGAATTAGCACTAGGGTGTGGGTTAGGGTAATGGTAGGGTTTTGTTTAGAGTTAGCATTAGGTTTAGGGTAATTGATAGTGTTAGGGTTAGCAACAGGTTTAAGGTTAGGCCTAGGGTTCACATTAAGATAAGGGTTATGGTTAGTATAATGGATAGCATTAGAGTTAAGTTTTGGGCTAGGTTTATGGTTAAGAAGAGGTCTTGAATAAGGGTTAGGGTTAGGGTTAAAACTAGGGTTAGGCTTAGGCTTATGTTTAGCATAAGGGTTCGGTTTTCATCTATGGTTAGGGCTAGGGGGAGGGTTAGGTTTAGGGTTACTTCTAGAGATAAGATTATAGTACTCATAGGGTTAGGGTTAGGATTAGGGCTAGGGACATCATTAGGGATAGGGTTAGGTTTAGGGTAATGTATACAATTAGATGTAGATTTAGGGCTATGTTTAAAGTTAGACTGAAGTTTAGGCTTAGAGTTAGGGCTATGGTTATGTTTAGGTTTATAGTAAGGGTTAGGGTTTGAGCTAGGGTTAGGTCTATGGCAAGTGTGAGATTTAAGGTTAGGTCTAGGGTTAGTTTCCAGTTAGTCTTAGGTTTAGCATTAAGCCTAGGATTATCAATAAGGTTAGGTTTAGGTTTAGAGTAATGAGTAGGTTTAGAGCTAGGTGTAGGTCTAGGGTTAAGTTTAGAATTAGGGATAGGGTTAGGGTTAGATTGAGGGATAGGTTTAGGTTTATGTTTAGAGAAATGTTTAGGCTTTGAGCTAGGATTAGGACTAAGGCGAGGGTTAGGTTAGGGTTACTGCTAGGGTTAGGGTTAGGGTTAGGTTTATGCTTAAGGCTTGATTTAGGCCTAGGACTATCTCTAACTTTTGTGTTAAGTTTAGGGCTAGGGTTAGGGCTATGGGTAATGTAAGAGATAGGGTTATGTTCAGGGCTAGCTGTAGCGTTAGGTTTATGGCTAGGTCTAGTGTTCAGTTGAGATAAGCGCTAGGGTTACTCTTAGTGTTTGGTTTAAGGTGAGGGCTGTGTTTAGAGCTAGGGTGACTTTTAGGATATCAGTCAGGTCAGGGTTTGCTTTAAGGTTAGGGTTATGACTTGAATTAGGGCTAGGGTTACTCTTAGGGTTTGGTTTAAGTTTAGCGTGGTCTTTAGAGCTAGGGTCAGTCTTAGGATATGAGTCAGGGTCAGGGTAAGTTTTAAGGTTAGGGTTAGGACTCGAATTAGGGCTAGAGTTATGTCTAGGTATAGTGTTAGGTTTTGGTTTAAGTTAAAGTTTAGTGTTAGGGCTGTTGCTCAGTTTAGTTTTAGTCCTAGGTTTAGGGTTTGGGCTAGATATAAGATGAGCATTAGGGTTAGGGCTAGTGTTAGTGTTAGGCTTAGGATTAGATTTGGATTTAGCGTTAGATCTAGGACTAGGGCTAGGTCTCATTATAGGGCAAGGGTTAGGGCTAGGGTTATGGTTACGGTAACAGATAGGGTTAGAAATAGGGCTAAGGCTAGGGTGAGAGTTAGAGTTAGTCTTAGGGCTAGGGTTTTGGTTAGTTTTATGGATAGGGCTAAGTTAGGGCTAGGATTAGGGCTAGGGTTAGTGTTCAGCTTTGGCCTAGTGTTAGGGCTGGGGTTATAGTTAATTTTAGGGTAAGTTGTGGTGTTATAGCTAGGTTTACAGGCAGGGTGAGGGATAGAATTAGGGTTAGGGCTAGGGTTAGGGCTAGGGTTATGATTAAGGCTAGGTTAAGGGCTAGGATGAGGGCTAGGGTTTGTTGTAGGTTTAGGTCTAGAATTAGGGCTAGGGATAATGTCAGTTTGGAGTATATTTAGGGTTAGGTTTGTGTCTATGCCTAGTGTAAGTGTTAGGCTTTGGGTAAGGGTCAGGTTTAGAGCTAGGTGTATTTTTAGGGTCAGGATCAGTGTTAGGGTTTTTTTTTAGGTTAAGTTTTAGGGATAGGGCTCAAATGAGCACTAGGGTTCGTGTTAGAGTTATGGTAATTGATTGGGTTATGTTTAGGTTTCAGGGTAGGTTTAGGGTTTGGAGAGCTTTAGGGTTAGCAAAAGGGTTAGGGTTATGCCTAGGGTTAGCATTAGGATTAGGGTTATCATATGGATAATATATAGGGTTAGATCTATGGTTATGGCTAGGGTTAGGTTAGGATTAGTGCTAGAGTTAGGTTAGGTTTTGGATTAGAGCTATTAAACCTAGCTTAGGTTTAGGGTTATATTTAGGGTAAAGTTTAGGTTTTGAGCTAGGGTTGGGTCTAGGACAAGGGTTAGGTTTAGTGTTATGGTCAGGGTTAGGTTTAGGGTTAGGGCTAGGGTTTTCATTAGGGTTAGGATTATTTTTAGGGTAATAGATTGGGTTAGATGTAGGGTTAGCTTTATTGTTAAGGTTGGGTTTAGGTTTAAGTTTAGCTTTAGGGCTAGTTTACTGTTGATTTTAGGGTAAGAGTTAGGGTTTGAGTTAGGGTTAAGACTATGGCAAGGTTTAGGTTTAGGATTAGGTCTAGGGTTAGGTTTATGGTTAGGGTTAGGGTTTCAGTTAGGGTTATGGATAGGGTTATCATTAGGGTTAGGGTTAGAGTTAGGGTAATGGCTAAAGTTAAAGCTAGTGTTAGGTCTAGGGTTAAGGTTAGAATTACAGCTACGGTTAGGGTTATGGTTAGGGATTGTGCTAGGGTTATGTTTTGGCTAAGGGTCAGGCTTTGAGCTAGGGTTCGGACTAAGGTGAGGGTTAGGGTTAGGACTAAGGCTAGGGTTATGCTTAGGGTAGGTTTAGGCCTCTATTAGGGTTAGGGTTATTGAAGTTTTGTGTTAGGTTTAGGCCTAGGGTTAGTGCTATGTGTAATGTAAGTTCTAGGGTTCTGATTAGAGCTAGTTTTAGGGTTAGGATTAATGCTAGGTCTAGTGTTAGGTTTAGGTTTGGAGTTAAGGTCAGGTTTAGAGCTAGGTATAATGTTAGTTTCAGGGCCAGTGTTCAGGTTAAAGTTAGGGTTAGGGTAAAATCCAGAATAGTACTAAGGTTAGGTCTAGTGGCAGGGTTAGTGTTTGGTTTAGGTTAAGGTTTATCCTTAGGGCTAGGACTAAGTTTTTGTTTAGGTCAGGGGCTCGAGTAATAGCTAAATTTAGGATTAGGTTTAGGTATGGGGCTAGTGTTAGGTTTAGGTATAAGTTTACTGGTAGGGCTAGTTTCAGGTTTCGGTTTCTGTTTAGGGTCAAATTTAGACCTATAATTAATGTTAGGGTCAGAATAAGGGTGAAGGTTAGGATGAGGTTTGGGGTTAGGATTAGATCTAGAATGAGGGCTGGTGTTAGGACTAGTAATAGGGTTATTGTTTGGGTTTGGCTAAGGATTATGATTAGGACTAGAGTTAGCATTATGAATAGGGTTTGGCTTAGGGTAATGGATAGAATTAGAGCTAGGGTTAGGGCTAGGATTAGAGTTAGGTTTAGGGCTAGTTTTAGGGTTAGGTTTAGCGTTAAATCTGGTGTTAGGGTTAGGGTTTGGCTAAGGTCAATGTAAGAACTAGGGTTATGATTATGGTTAGTTTTAGGGTTATGGTTTCGGCTAGGTCTAGTGTTAGCATTAGTTTTAGGGTTAGGGTGATATTTAGAGCTAGGGTTTGTGAATGAGGGTTAGTTTTAGGCCTAGGACTTGAATTAGAGCTCGGGTTATGGCTAGTTATGGGTTAGGGTTTGGTTTAAGTTAAGATTTAGGGTTAGAACAATGGCTAGGTTTTATTTTAGGGCTAGAGCTTGGATTAGGGCTAGTTTTAGGATTAGCAATAATGTTAGAGCTAGTTGTAGAATGAGGTTTAGGTTTAAGATTAGGGTTAGATTTAGAGTTATGGTTAGATCTAGGGTTAGAGCTATGGCTAGCGTTAGGGCTCAGGTTAGGGCTATTGTGAGGGTTAAGGTAACGAATAGGGTTATAAATAGAAATAGGGATAGGGTGTGAGTTAGAGTTAGTCATAGGCCTAGGGTTAGGGGTAGGGTTAAGTTTAGGGTTCAAATAGGGCTAGGATTATTGCTATGATTAATGTTAGAGTTAGGCCTATGGTTAGGGCTAGGATTAGAGTTAGTTTTAGGGCAAGGGATGATGTTGTATAGCTAGGTTCAGTGCCAGGGCGAGGGTTATATTTAGGGATAAGGATAGAGTGAGGGTATCGTTTAGGATTAAGTAGGTTTAGGTCTCGGATGAGGGCTAGGGTTTGCGTTAGGGTTAGGGCTAGTATTAGGGCTAGGGATAATGTCAGGTCTAGGCTTATGGTTAGGGATAGTGATAGGGATAGGTTTATGGATAGGTCTAGTGTAAGGATTAGGTTTAGTGTAGGGCTCAGGTATAGAGCTAGGTTATTATTAGGGTCAGAGTATGAGTTAGGGTTTGGTTTGGGTTAAGGCTTACAGTTAGGGCTCAAAATAGCATTAGAGTTAGGGTTGGGGTTAGGGTAATGGATAGAGTTAGGTTTACAGTTCAGGTTAGGTTTAGAGTAATATATAGGATTAGTGTTAGGGATAGGGTTAGGGTTAGGCCGAGGGTTAGCATTGGGTTTAAGCTAACCAAATGAATAGGTTTAGTGCTAGTGTTAGGGCTTAGGAAAAAGTTAGGATTAGGGCTAGGATTTGGGTTACTCCTAGGCTTAGTGTTAGGGTTCGGTTTAGGGTAAGTGTTAGGGTTTGAGCTATGTTTAGGGCTAGGGCAAGGGTTATGGTTAGAATTAGGGTTACAATTAGGGCTACAGTTAGGGTTAGGGTTAGGGATAGGGTTAGCATTATGGTTAGGGTTATGTTTAAGGTAATGGATAATGTTAGAGCTAGTATTTGGGCTATGGTTACACTTAGGATTATGGATAGGGTTAGGGTTAGGTTTAGAGCTAGGGTTATGTTTAGAGTAAGGGTTAGAGTTTGAGCTAGGGTTAGGGCTAGGGCAAGCATTAGGTTTAGTGTTTGTGCTAGGGTTAGGGTTAAGTTTATGCTTAATTCTAGGTTTAGGGCTTGTATTAGGGCAAGGTTTTGTGTGAGGTGTATGGCTAGTGTTAGGGCTATGTGTAATGTAAGAGCTAGGGTTATGTTTATGGGTAGTTTTTGGGGTTAGGGTTATAGATATATCTAGTGTTAGGTTTAAGTTTTGAGAAAGGATAAGGATTAGAAATAGGGTTTGTGTTAGGGTAAGCATCAGTGTTCGGGTTAGCATTGGGTTTAATATTAGGTCTAGAATTAGAACTAGGGTTAGGTTTAGAGCTATGGTTAGTCTTCACATTAGATTAATGGTTATTTTAGAGCTAGGGCTAGGTTTTTGTTTAGGACTAGGGCTAGAGTTATGGCTATATTTAAGATTAAGTTTGGGTCTACTGCTAATGTTATGGTTAGGTTTAGGTATAGGTTTACTGGTAGGGCTAGTGTTAGGGTTCGGTTTAGTGTTTAGGTCAGGCTTTGAACTAGGGTTAGTGATAGGGTCAGAATAAGGCTAAGGGTTAGGCTTAGGCTTCGGGTTAGTTTAGAGATAGAATGAGGGCTAGGATTAGGACTAGTAATATAGTTAGTGTTTGGGGTATGCTAAGGATTAGGTTAAAACTAGGGTAGCATTGGGGTGAGAGTTTGGCTTAGGGTAAGGAATAGGTTAAGAGCTAGGGTTTGGATTAGTGTTAGTGTTAGGGTTAGGGTTCGAGTTAAAGCTAGGTTTGAGGCTCAGATTAGCGCTAGGTTTTGTGTTAGGGTTAGGGCTATGGCTAATGTAAGTATTAGCTTTACGGTTAGGGATAGTTTTAGGGTTAGGTTTAGGGCTAGGGCTAGTGTTTGAGTTAGGTTTAGGGTTACAGTGATGTTCAGAGTAGGGTTAGTTTTAGGGTCAGTGTCAGGGTCAGTTTAGTTGTAGGGATAGCTTTAGGACTAGGTGTAACGTTAAGATTTGTTTTAGGTTAAGGGTTAGTATTAGGGTTAAGATCAGTTTTGTTTGTGGACTATGTGTAGGGTTAGGGCTAGTTTTCAAATTAAAATTAGAGTTAGGGCTAATGTTAGGGTAAGGTTTAGGTTCAGAATTAGGGTTAGATTTAGAGTTAGGGTTAGTTCTCGGTTTAGGACTATGGTTTGGGTTAGGACAAAGTTTAGGGCTAGTGTTAGGGTTAGGCAATAGATAAGTTTGGTACTAGAAATAGGTCTAGGGCTAGAGTTAGTGTTAGTCTTAGGGCTAGAGTTAGAGTTAGGGTTACAGTTAGCAATAAATTAGGGCTAGGATTTGAGCTACGGTTAGTGTTAGGTTTAGGCCTAGGGTTAGGGCTAGGGTTAGTGTTAGTGGTAGTGTTAGGGTTAGGGCTAGGGATAGGGGAAAGGATGTGGTTATACCTAGGTTCAGAACTAGGGCAAGGGTTGAAATTAGGGTTTGGGATAGGATTAGTGTTCAGGTTAGGATTAAGGCTAGGTTTACGATTAGGATGAGGGCTCGGGTCTGTGTTAGGTTTAAGGCAAGATTAAGGTAGAGTGCTCATGTCAGGTCTAGGGTTACATTTAGGGATACTGTTAGGGTTAGTTTTATGGCTAGCTCTAGTTTAAAGGTTATGTTTAGGGTAAGGGTCAGTTTAGAACTAGGTGTGTTATTAGAGTCAGGGTCTTGCTCAGAGTTTGGGTTAGGTTTTGGTTTATTATTAGGGCTCAAATTAGCATTAGGGTTAGGTTTAGAGTTAGGGTTAGAGTAATTGATAGTGTTAGGTTTAGTGTTCATTTTAGGTTTACGTAAGGATAAGTTTAATATTAGCGAAAGGTTTGTGGTTAGGCCTAAATGGATAGGGTTAGATTTAGGTTTAGGACTAGGGTTAGTGTTAGGTTTAGCGTTAACTGTTAGGGTTTGTGCTAGGATTAGGACTATGGCAAATGTTAGGTTTACGGTTAGGTCTAGGGTTAGGTTTAAAGTTAGGGTTAGTGTAGGTTTAGGGTTAGGACTAGGGTTAAGTTTACAGTTAAGGTTACAGTATGTTTAGGGTTAGGGCTAGTGTTATCATGATGTTTATAATTAGGGTTAGGGTAATGGGTGGGTTGAGAGCTATGTTTAGAGCTATGTTTGGGTTAGGCTTATGTTTAGGGTAATGGATAGGTTTAGGTCTAGGATTATTGTTAGGATTAGGGCTAGGGTTAGTTTTAGGTCTAGGGTTAGTGTTAGGGTTAGGTTTAAGGTAAGTGTTAGTGTTTGAGCTATGGTTAGGGCTAAGTTGATGGTTAGGGTTAGTATCAGGTCTAGGTTTAGGATTAGGGTTAAGTTTAAAGCTAGGGTTATCATTAGGGTTAGGGTTATGTTTAGGGTAATGGATAGGGTTAGAGCTAGAGTTAGGTCTAGGATTATGGTTAGGATTAAGTCTAGGGTTAGGTTTAGGGTTAGGGCCAGATTTAGGTTTAGGTTTAGGTTTAGGGTAATGGTTAAGGCTAAGGTTAGGGTTAGGGTTAAAACAAGGTGTAGGGCTCAGTTTAGGGATAGATTTTGCGTTAGGTTAAGGCTATGGCTAATGTAAGAACTAGAGTTATGATTAGGGCTACTTTTAGGGTTACAGTTAGGGCTAGTACTAGTTTTAGGTTTATGTATACTTTTAGGGCAATGTTAGAGCTAGGGTTAGTTTAAGGTCAGAGTCTGGCTCAAGGTTAGTTTTAGGGTTAGGTTAGGACTGGAATTAGGGCTAAGGTTAGGGCTAGGTGTAGGGTTAAGTTTTGGTTTAGATAAGTGTTAAAGTTAGGGCTATGGCTCTGTTTTATTTTAGGGCTTGAACTAGATTAGGTCTAGTTTTCAGATTAGTGTTACTGTTAGAGCTAGTGTTAATGTGAGGTTTAGGCTTAAGTTTAGGGTTGGACTTAGAGTTATGGTTAGTTTTAGGGTTAGGGCTAGGGATAGTGTTAGGGCTAAGGTTAGGGCAAGAGTCAGGGTTATGTTAAGGGATAGGGTTAGATCTAGGAATAGGGCTAGGGCAAGAGTTAGAGTTAGTCTTAGGGGTAGTGGTAGGATTAGGGCTAAATTAGGGCTAGGATCAGGTCTAGGATTAGTGCAAGGGTTAAGTCTAGACTTAGAGTTAGAGTTAGATTTGGGTGAAGTGATGGGTTTATAGCAAGGTTCAGAACTAGCGTGAGGGATAAAATTAGGGATAGGGCTAGAGTTCTGGTTCGGGTTTGGTTCAAGGTTAGGTTTAGGGCTAGGATGAGGGCTAGCGTTTGTGTTAGGGTTATGGCAAGAATTAGGGCTAGGGCTAATATCAGGTCTAGGGTTATGGTTAGGGATAGTTTTGGGGTAAGATTTATGGCTAGGTCTAGTTTCAGAGTTAGGTTTATTGTGAGGTTCAAGTTGAGAGCTAGGGGTATTATAATAGTCAGAATCAGGTTTTGGGTTTGTGTTAGGTTGAGGTTTAGGGTTATGGCTCAAATTAGCATTAGGTTTGAGTTAGGGCTAGTGTAATGGATAAGGTTAGGTTTAGGCTTCAGTTTTGGTTTAGGCCTTAGGTTAGATTTAGGGTAATGGATAGGGTTAGGGTAAGGCCTAGGGTTAGCATTAGGTTTATTGTTATCGTTAGGGTAATGAAAAGGGTTAGTGCTAGGGTTATGTTTAGGATTAGGTCTAGAGTTTGAGTTAGGGTTAGGGTTAAGGCTAGGGTTAGGTTTAGGGTATGGGTTAGGTTTTGAGCTGGGGTTAGTGCTAAGGATAGGGTTAGGCTTAGGATTAGGTCTAGGATTAGGATTAGGGTTACCATTAGGGTTAAGGGTATGGACAGGTTTGGATGTTGGGTTAGGGTTAGGGTTAGGTTTAGGTTTAAGACTAGGGTTAGAGTTGAGTTTAGCATAATTGTTAGAGTTTGAGCTAGGGTTAGGACTGTGGCAAGGGTTAGGTTTATGGTTCAGTCTAGGTTTAGGTTTACAGTTAGGGTTATCATGATGTTTATGGTTAGGTGTAGGGTTGTGGGTGGGGTTCGAGCTTAGGTGAAGTCTAGTTTTAGGTTTAGGATTAGGGCTAGGGTTAGAGTTAGGGTTAGGCTTATCATTTTCTTAAGGTTCGATTAAGGGTAAGGGTCAGGGATTGAGTAAGTGTTACAGCTATTTTGAGGCTTCAGGTTAGAATCAGGGCTAGGGATAGAGTTAGGGTTATGGTTAGGGTTAGGGCTAGGTTTAGCATTAGGTTTAGGGTTTTGGTTAGGGTAATGGATAGAGTTAGAGCTAGAGTTTGGGCTATGGTCACGGTTAGGATTAGAGCTAGGATAGGGTTTAGGTTTTGGGCTAGGGTTATGTTTATGTTTTGGGCTAGGGTTATCTTTAGGGTTATGTAAGGGCTAGGGTTTCAGCTAGTGTCAGTGATATGGCTAGGTCGAGGATTAGGTTCTGCCTTAGGTCTAGGGACAGAATCATGGTAGGTTTAGGGTTAGGGTTAAGGTTAGGGCTAGGATTATCATTAGGGTTAGGATAAGGGTTAGGGTAATGGATATGGTTAGATGTAGGCTTAGGTTTAGGTTTAGGGTTAGATTTAGTTTTAGGGTTAATGTTAAGGCTACGGTTATGTTTAGGTTTATGGTACGGGTTAGGATTTGAGCTAAGGTTAGGGATATGGCGAGTGTTAGGTTTAGGGTTTGGTCTATTGTTAGTTTTCAGGTTAGGGTTAGGATTATGGTTAGGGTTAAGGCTAGGGTTATCGATACAGTTAGGTGTAGGTTTAGAAAAGTTGTAGGTTTAGAGCCAAGTTTAGGGATAGGGTTAAGTTGAGGGTTACGGCTAGGGTTAGGGTTTAGAGTAAGGTATAGGTCTAAGTTTATATTTATGGTAAGGGTTTGGCTTTGAGTAAGGTTTAAGACTAAGGCTAGGGTTAGGTTTAGAGTTAGGGTTAGGGGTAGGATTAGGGTTAAGGTTATGTGTAGGGCTAGATTGAGGCCTAGAATTTGCTCTAGGTTTTGTGTTAGGATAAGATATAGAGTTAGGGCTATGGTTAATGTAAGAGCTAGGATTATGATTAGGGCTAGTTGTAGGGTTAGGGTTATGGCTATGTCTAGTGTTAGGTTTAGGTTTTTGGTTAGGGTCAGGTTTAGAGTTAGGTTTAGTGTTAAAGGCAGGGTCAGTGTTCAGGTTAGAGTTAGAGCTAAGGTTAAAGCCAGAATTGGGACTAGGTTTATGTCTAGGGGTAGGGTTAGTCTTTGCATTAAGTTAAGTTAAGGGTTATTGTTAGGGCTAAGGCTAGGTTTTTGTTTAGGTCTAGAGCTAGAGTTAAGTCTAAGATTAGTTTTTGTAGTAGTGTAGGGTTTGGTTTAAGTTAAGGTTTAGTGTTAGGTGTATTGCTCGGTTTTGATTTAGTCCTAGGGTTAGATTTAGGGCTAGTTTTACAATTTGTATTAGGGTTAGGGCTAGTGTTAGTGTTAGGCTTAGACTTAGAGTTAGGGTTACATGTATAATTATGTTAGATCTAGGATTAAGCTAGGATTAAGGATAGGGCAAGGGTTAGGGCCAGGGTTAGAGTTATGGTAAGGGATAGGTTTTGAACTAGGAATAGGGCTAGTGTGAGAGTTAGAGTTAGTGATAGGGCTAAAATTAGTGTTAGGGTTTGGGATAGGGTTAAAATAGGGCTAGGATTAGGACTAGGGTTAGTGTACAGCTTAGGCCTAGTGATAGGGATAGGGTTAGGTTTAAGTTTAGGATAAAGTGTGGCGTTATAGCTAGGTTTAGACATAGGGTGAGGGATAGAGTTAGGGTTAGGGCTAGGGCTGGGTTTAGGGTTATGATTAAGGCCATGTTTAGGGCTAGGATGAGGGCTAGTGGTTGTATTTGATTCAGGGCTAGGATTAGTTATAGGGCTAATATCAGGTCTCGGTTTATGGTTAAAGATAGATTTAGGGTTAGGCTTATGGCTACGTCTAGTGTAAGGGTTAGGTTTAGGGTAAGGGTCAGGTTTAGAGCTCAGGGAATTATTAGGATTAGGATTTGACTTAGGTAAGGATTTAGGTTTACGGCTCAAATTAGCATTAGGGTTAGGGTTAGGGATATAGTTAGGGTTTGTTTTAAGGTTCAGGTATGGTTTAGGGTAATTGATATGGATAGCGTTCATGATAGGTCTAGGGTTAGGCTTAGGGTAACACTAGGGTTAGTGTTAAGTTTATGGTTAGGGTAATTCAGAGGGTTAGAGCTTAGATTAGAACTAGAGTTATGGTCAGTAATATGCCTTGAGTTAGGGTTAGAGTTAGTGTTAGAACTAGGGTTAGGGTTTGGTTTAGGGTTATATTTAGCATAAAGTTTAGGTTTTGAGCTAGGGTTAGGGCTAGGTTTAGGGATAGGTCTAGGGATAGGATTACAGTAGGTTTAGGTTTAGGGTATGAGTTAGTGCTAGGGTTATCATTAACATGAGGGTTAGGGTTAAGGTAATGGATAGGGTTAGGTTAGGTTTAGATTTTTTTATAGTGTTAGAATTAGTGATAGTTTCAGGATTAGAGCTATGGTTATGTTTAGGTTTATGGTTAGGTTTATGGTTTGATCTAGAGTTAGGGCTATGCTGAGTTTAATTTTAGGGTTATGTCTATGGTTAGTTATCTGGTTAGGGTTAGGGATAACATTAGGGTTCGGGCTAGGATTATCAATAAGTTTAGGTTTAGGGTTAGGGTAATGGGTAGGTTTAGAGCTAGGTTTTGATCTACGTTATGTTTAGGATTTGGGCTATGGTTAGTGTGAGAGTTAGGTATAGGCCTAGGCTTATGTTTAGGATAAGGGTTAGGCTTTTAGCTATCTTAGGACTAAGGTGAGGGCTAAGGTTAGGTATAGGGCTATAATTAGGTTTAGGGTTATGTTAGGGCTAGGTTTAGGCCTAAAATTACCTCTATGTTTAGAGTTAGGTTTAGGCCTAAGGTTAGGGCTATGGGTAATGTAAGATCTAGAGTTATGATTAGGGCTAGTCTTAGGGTTAGGGTTAGGGTTATGGCTGGGTCTGGAATTAGGTTTAGGTTTTGGTTAGTTTCAGGTTTAGAGGTAGGTTTAGTGTGAAAGCCGGGGTCAGTGTTTGGGTTAGAGTTAAAGTTAGGGTTAAAGCCAGAATTAGGACTAGGTTTAAGTCTAGGGTTTGAGTTAGTGTTTGGGTTAGGTAAAGGTTTTTAGGGCTAGGGCTAGGATTTTGTTTAGGTGTAGAGCTATATTTCAGGCTATATTTAGAATTAGGTTTAGGTCTAGAGCTAGTGGTATGTTTAGGTTTAGGTATAAGTTTACAAGGAGGGCTAATGTTAGGGTTTTGTTTAGGGTTAGGGTCAGGTTTAGCCCTAGGGTTTATGTTATGGTCAGAATAAGGGTCAGGGTTAGGGTTAGGGTTTGGAATAGCATTAGAGATAAATGAGATGTAGTATTAGGACTATTAATAGGGTTGATATTTGGTTAGCCTAAGGATTAGGGATAAGTCTAGGGTTATCATTAGGATTAAGGTTTTGCTCAGGGTAAGGCATAGGGTTAAGCCTAGGGGTAGGTTTATGGTTAGGGTTAAAGCTAGGCTTAGGACTCAGATTAGGGTGAGTTTTTGTGTGAGGTTTAAGGCTAGGGTAGGGCAATGGCTAATATAAGGACTAGCGTTACAATTAGGCTTAGGTGTAGGTGTAGGTCAAGTGTTAGGGTTAGGTTTAAGATTAGGGTTACAGTTAGCAATAAATTAGAGCTAGGATTTGAGATATGGTTAGTGTTAGGATTAGGCCTAGGGTTAGGGCTAGGGTTAGTGTTAGTTGTAGTGTTAGTGCTGGGAGCCATTAGCCAAGTAGGTATGACAATTTCCTTGCCAGCGTACCCCATGTTGCTGACATGTTGCAGTGACATTGAATGTAGGTGACCTTGCTCAAGGACCAAGGCAGATTAGGGTGTTCCCAGTTTTAAGATAATCGTGTTTAGGGCATTCCCAGTTTAGGTTCCAGGTTTAAGGTTTAAGATTATTCCTGCTGGGAATAGGGCGTATCCTGCTGCCTGAGTTCCCCTTGAGTTCTCACGGGATTTAGACAATATATTTTGGAGATAGAAGCCCAGTGGAGGTGGATTTGGGAAGAGAACTTGGATTTCCCCAGAACGTGATTGTAGACGGCTGGTGTGAGTTCGGGAATAAAGAGTTGCTGTTTGAATCTACAAGCTGTGTGGTGGCTCGTGATTGTGTGCCCAGCCAGACTGTGGCATTTGTGTCCAGCCAGACTGCGGCATTTGGTGGCCCGTACGGGGAACTTCTGAAGCTTGGAGGTAAGTGAAATTGATTGCCCCTGAGGAAGAGCGAAAGAATGGGTGACCAATTCAAAAAACAATGTGTTATTGTTTTGATTTATCTTGTTTTTGTTTCAAGCTGCCTATCCCTAGAAATTTCTCAGGCAAACTGGAAAACATGGTTGACTAAAGGTTTGAAGTTTGTCGGCCCTGAGGAAGAGAAAATTGATACAACGATTTTTTATTCCGTTTGTGTTTCATTCAGTTTCGGTTTTGTTTTGTGTTATCTTATTGGGTTGTGTTATCTTTATAGTAGATTAGAAGTTAGTAAAAAACAAACCGAAAAGATGTTAAGTAAATTGTTAGAGGTTCAGACCATGGAGAAAGACATTTTAGATCAAGCAAAAGAGAAGGTCTCTCGAGCTAGTCAGACAGAGGAAGAAAATTTAAAGGAAAAGGGGTTGTTAGGAAAAAGGCCACAAAAGGAGGCTGTTACTAACTCCATTTTATCACAAGAGGGTGTAATTCAACCAACAGCCCCACCGATGGAGACAGCTGAGTGGCCCTCAAACCCCGTAGTTGATAAATGGGATCCTGAGACAGGACCTCAAAGATTAGCATGCCCTGTACTTGAACAGGCAGGAGCGCAGCGAATTCACCGTGCTTTAGATTTTAAAACAGTGAAGCAGTTAAAGGAGGCTGTAACAACCTATGGCCCCCAAGCTCCCTTCACGGTAAGCATGGTCGAGTCCATTACTAACTTGGACATGACGCCAGCAGATTGGGCTAGCATGTGTAAATCTGTACTAAATGGAGGACAATATTTGTTATGGAAGGTTGCCAATGAGGAATTTTGCACGGAGACAGCTAGGCGAAATGCAGCAGCCGGTTACCCTCAAAGAAATCTAGATATGTTGTTAGGAAAAGGACCTTATGAGGGTCAACGGCAACAAATTGAATATGATCCTGCTATATATGCACAAATTGCTGCAGACGCAGTTAGGGCATGGAAGACTTTACAAGGACATGGAGATTTACAAGGTCAGCTATCTAAGGTAATACAGAGAGCTAATGAACCTTACGCTGACTTTGTAGATAGGCTAATTCAAACGGCTGCCAAAATTTTTGGGGATACAGAACAAGCAATGCCATTAATAAAACAACTGGCTTATGACCAAGCAAATCGGTGCTGCAGAGAGGTTATTAGACCATGGAGACATGAAGATTTAAACACATATATTAAATTATGTAGAGATATTAATGAACAAGGGCAAGTCTTGGCAGCTGCAGTACAACAGGCTTTAGATGCCAGGCCAAAAACATGCTATGATTGTGAACAAACAGGACATTTTAAAAGGAATTGGCCCATAGGAGGAGGGTTTAACAAAAGTAGGTATCAAAGGAATAGAATACCGGGTATTTGCCCACGATGCCGTAGAGGGAGACATTGGGCTAATGAATGCCGTTCTCAAACCACCATTGAGGGTACTCCTTTATCAAAAAACGGACAAAGACCAGGTATTTATCCACGATATCGTGGAGAAAGGCATCAGGCTCCATTGCCAAAAAACGGACAGGGGGGCCCAATGCTCCGGGGCCCACAACCACAAATATACGGGGCAGTGGAGGATCCCAGCAACACCATCAGGGTAGTGCCCAGGACACATTGTCCATTAAATCCCTCATCAGACAAACCCGAGGGAGCGCAGGGTTGGACATCTGTGCCTCTGCCAGAGCAGTATTAACTCCAGAGATGGGAGTTCAAATCATTCCCACAGGAGTAAAAGGACCTCTTCCCCAAGGAACAGTAGGCTTATTATTGGGACATAGTTCATCTACATTAAAAGGACTTATGATAAGTCCTGGGGTAATTGATCCCGATTATGTAGGTGAAATAAAAATTATAGCTAGTTCTCCAAGAGGTATATCAGTAATTTCACCTGGAGATAGAATAGCACAGTTGTTAATAATACCCAGCCTACATAATAAATTTCCTAGTCATAGTGTAGAAAGAGGTTCCAGGGGATTAGGCTCCACAGGTGTAGATTGGGCTATGTTGTCTTTAAATTTAGATTCTCGCCCAATGCTAAAACTAAATATTCAAGGTCATGAGTTTAATGGGCTACTGGACACAGGAGCTGACCTTAGCATCATATCTCGTCAAGAATGGCCAAAACATTGGCCATTACAACAAGCCACTCAAACGCTTCGAGGCCTAGGAGTGGCGACTAATCCCCATAGAAGTTCTATGATATTAGATTGGAAGGATCCTGAAGGATGTGAAGGAACTATACAGCCATATGTATTGGATCATCTTCCTATAAATTTATGGGGACGAGATGTCCTAGGTCAATTAGGTTTGACATTAACAAATAACATCAATCCTAATGTTCCCACTACTAGGGCTAGACAAGGCTTTAGGAAAGAAAAAAGATTAGGAAAACAAGGGCAAGGTATAGCAGCACCAGTACAAATAGATCGAGGAACAGACAGACATGGGTTGGATTTTCAGAAAGGGCCACTGAGACAATCAAAATTACTTGGAAATCAGAAAGACCAGTGTGGGTTCCTCAGTGGCCCCTGACAAAAGAAAAGACACAAGTAGCCCATGATCTGGTCAAACAACAATTAGCGGAAGGACATATACAACCTTCCATATCTCCCCATAATACTCCCATTTTTGTCATCAAAAAGAAGTCTGGTAAATGGAGATTATTGCAAGATTTAAGAGCCCTTAATAATGAGATGGTTATTATGGGACCTGCTCAATCAGGGATTCCTCAATTGTCTGCTTTGCCAAAAACTTGGCATGTTTTAGCTATAGATATTAAAGATTGGTTTTTTCAATTCCAATTCATCCCGAGGATAGTCCACGTTTTGCATTTACTATCCCGGCATTAAATCATGAAGGTCCTGATCAGAGATATGAATGGAAAGTACTCCCTCAAGGGATGGCTAACAGTCCAACTATGTGTCAAATATATGTTAACAAAGCAATCCAGCCACTTAGAAATCAAAATCCTGAACTACAAATATTTCACTATATGGATGATGTATTATTGGCACATAAAGATAAAAACATATTGCTGGAATGTTATGCCACACTTACAAACTTATTAAAAAAATTATAATCTAGAGATAGCAATAGATAAAGTACAATTAAATTTTCCAATTAATTATTTAGGAGTTCTACTATCCTCAACCATGGTCCGTCCACCAAAAATTCAAATACGAGTAGATCAACTCAAATCACTTAATGACTTTCAAAAGTTATTGGGAGACATAAATTGGATAAGGCCTTATCTAGGTATACCAACAGGAGAGTTGGGACCTTTATTTGATATTCTAAAAGGTCCATCAGATCCAAATTCACCCCGCATGTTAACTCCTAAAGCAAGAAAGGCATTAAAAATTATTGAAACATATATGGAAAATATACATTTGGATAGAATTGATATAAGTTTGCCTTTATTATTTATTGTACTACCAACAAAAAATATTCCTACAGGAGTATTTTGGCAAGAAGGTCCATTATTGTGGATACATTTATCTTATTCTCCTAACACTATTCTTACTAGGTATCCTGAGGCTGTAGGACAATTAATACTCAAAGGAATAAAAGCAGCGAAGGGAGTGTTTGGAATTTCTCCCAATAAAATTATTACTCCATATACTATGGATCAAATTGATGAGTTAGCTAATGAGTTAAATACTTGGGCAATAATCATGTGTAAATCTAATATTTCATTTGATAATCATTTACCATCTAATCCTTTGTTGTCTTTTTGGTCTAAGCATCCTGTAGTTTTTCCTAAAATGACAAGAAAAACACCTATCATGAATGCTCCAAATATATTCACTGATGGGTCAAATAATGGTACAGCAGCAGTAGTTACCCCTGATCAAACTTTTACATTTTTAGTACCCAAACAATCAGCTCAAAAGGTAGAGCTTAATGCAGTTTTACAAGCTTTTTTGATGTTTAAAGATTCTGTATTTAATTTATTTTCTGATAGTCAGTATGTAGTTAATGCTATAGTATCTCTTGAAGTTGCTGGTAGGATTTCCCCTTCTTCTACTGTTTTCTCTTTGTTTTCCACTATACAAAGTCTAATCTGGGACAGAAAACATCCATTCTTTATAGGACATATTAGGGCACATACAGGATTGCCTGGAGCCCTTAGTTTAGGCAATGATTTAGCAGATAAAACTACACATGGCATACATATTTTCTCTACATTTGAAGAAGCTACAAATTTTCATAAAAGGTTTCATGTTAATGCTAATACTTTACAAAAGCGTTTTAAAATAACTAAGGAACAAGCCAGACATATAATAAAACAATGTCAAAATTGTGTGACATTTTTACCACAAGTTAATCTTGGAGTCAATCCTAGAGGACTGATACCTAACCATATTTGGCAGATGGATGTCACACACTTGCCAGAATTTGGAAAATTAAAATATTTACACGTTACAGTTGATACTTCTTCCGGATTTTTGATGGGCTCCCTTCATGCCGGAGAAAAAACTAAAGATGTTATAGCTCATTGCTTACAAAATTTTGCCACTGTGGGCGTTCCTAAACAGTTAAAAACCGATAATGGTCCTGGCTATACCTCTACCTCTTTTAAACAATTTTGCTCATCATTTGGTATTACTCATATAACAGGAATCCCATACAATCCACAGGGACAAGGCATAGTTGAAAGAGCTCATCAAACTATTAAAACATACTTATTAAAGCAAAAAGAGGGAATTGGAAGGGGGTATATATCCCCCAAAGATAAACTTAAAATAACGCTTTTTACTCTAAACTTTTTAAATTTGGATTCTTCAGGACTTAGTGCTGTGGAAAGGCATATGTATCCAAAAAATGTACATAAGCCTAAAGTACTTTGGAAAGATATTCTAACAGGACAATGGAAAGGTCCTGACCCAGTGATTGTCTGGAGTCGGGGGTCTGTTTGTGTTTTTCCACAGGAAGAACAGCAGCCCATTTGGATTCCAGAGAGATTAACTAAAAAAGTTTCTACAGATCGAAAAGAAGATGATTTGACTCAAATCCATAACAGCTGATATCCAGAACTCCAGCTTGGCCATTCTTACATCTGTGACAGTGATTAAACAGGATGCTTTTTTCAATAGCTATTTTATTATTGCATTTTTCCACATCATAAGGTTCTATTTTTATTTTTTGAGCTCATACAAACCTAGGTTAATGTTTTTCTGATCAGTTTTATTTTTTGACTGTGGAGTTTTTAAACATTGCAATGGAGATTTCACCCAGGTAAAGCTACAAGGCCTTTACTATTTTCTTATGTGTTGTACGTTTGTGTACACTCTTGTGTTTTGTGTTGTATGTCTGTATGTGCGTATGTCCATATTTCATATATGAGGAGCGCTCATGAAAAAATGGATCCGAATTATTATTAGTTTTTTTATTCACGTGATTTAAATGGTTTAATTTAAATTAGGTAAACAGCTGTTAAGGATTGTTTTTAAAGGTGGTTAACAGATCTGTTTGTTTACTAGTTTAAATTAGGTAAAAGGCTGTTAAGGATTGTTTTTAAAGTAGGTTAACAGATCTGTTTGTTTACTTTCACCTTTCCTTTTCATTATATTTAATAATTCTTTTCAGGATAATGTCTCTTTAGCATCATTGCCAGAATTCCTATCTCCATCCCAGTGCCGGTGAAGAACTCAACAAGTAATGCTCAATCAAAGAGTCAACTTACTTTGGGAGGAAACGGATTTTGGGAGGAAATGGACATATTGATAGATTCCTCTGCTTTGAACTGCTTGCAGAACTTGCCTGGACTATGTAACTATCGTTTGGTGCAGCAAATTGTGGTAATGCTGGCATATCTTTGCTGATGGTGTCACTAGTGATGCAATTTTTATTTCCTTGCCAGCGCACCCCATGTTAATTGTGGTAGTGCTGACATATCTTTGCTGATGGTGTCACCAGTGATGCAATTTTTCCCAAGGGGCCGTCAATTGGCTTGGTGTCGTGGCATTTCTGTATCCCCCTCCCTTCTGCTAGTGATGGTCTAAAATTTGGGGGCCAATGGCTTATGCTGGACCAGTAGTCAGTGACGGGTATGATCCAATTGCAGTGGTATCAACCTAAGACAGGAGGCTGACGCCTAAAGGTCAGTTTTCCGATGACGGGTAAGAACCATATGTTGAATTGGACAACTTACCAGGCACGGTCCTTAAGCCACATTGCTTGTTGTTTAATTAATCAGAAGGGGGGAGATGCTGGGAGCCATTAGCCAAGTAGGTATGACAATTTCCTTGCCAGCGTACCCCATGTTGCTGACATGTTGCAGTGACATTGAATGTAGGTGACCTTGCTCAAGGACCAAGGCAGATTAGGATGTTCCTGGTTTTAAGATAATCGTGTTTAGGGCGTTCCCAGTTTAGGTTCCAGGTTTAAGGTTTAAGATTATTCCTGCTGGGAATGTGGCTCAGTGTTTAAAAATACCTAAATTTAAACTGAAATACAAAAAAAAAAAAGTTTAAAATATTACACTTCAGTGTTAAACATCAAAAATAGTTTTCATATAATTCTTTTCTCAGTATTCAAAAGTGAAAATAGTAATTTTTGATTTAGTAAAACAATTATATTCTTTCAAAGATGAGGTTTCTTCACTATGCATGTATGATATTTATGACTGATATTTCTACAAAATAACTTGATAATGCTTAATAAATTTAAGCAAAAAACTACTTATTTTCCATACTTAAATGAGTTCTCTATTTTACTGATCCTCAGATACATCAAGGTTTAATGAATCGATAATAACTTTACCCTCACATTTTTCAAGGTGTTTACTATAAATGTTTCATTGTTATATAAGGCATACATTTTGGACAAAATCTGTTCAATGTTCACTACTGGTATAAGCTTTCAGGTGTTCAATGAATTTAAAATTTGAATAAGTTTTGGAAATATTATTTAACTTTTTAGGGTTTCTGGACACAATGAATTCTCCAAAAATCAGCAGTGTTTAAAAAACATGTGGCTACAATTTTTTTCCATTTGTATTTTCTCTAACCAGTATGTATATACAGTTGCTGAGTATTGGTAAATAAATTTTGGAGGCATTGTCACATTGTCAATTTTCACATTTCAAAACTTTCTCTATGCTATGGTTAATGTGGTGAGGATTAAATGTTGTCCCTTTCTTAGAGGAATGGTACAGTGGTCTCATTTGTAGAGCTTCTCTACAGTGTGTTTTCTCTGATGTCTAGTAATATATTATATATAATTTAAAATGTTTCTACATTCTCTACATCTTCTTTCCAGAATAAAGAGCCTAGTGATGCAAAAGAATTAATTTCTTATTAAAAGGTTTGCTGCATTGTTTCAATTTGTAGGGGTTCTTTTCTTTATAAATTCTATTGCTAATAAGGTTTAGTCTTTCTTTTTTTAATGTTTATTTTTTAGTTGTAGTTGGACACAATACCTTTATTTCACTTATGTATTTTTATGTGGTGCTGAGGATCAAACCCAGGATCTCACATGTGCGAGGTTAGCACTCTACCACTGACCCACAACCCTAGCCCTAAGGTTTAGTCTTTCTTTAAAAGTATTATCACTTTATTCACATTTCACATTCACCAGGATGTCTTCTTCTGTGGTGAATAAAGTTTTATTTTTATTAAAAGCCTTTTCACATTATTCACATTTGTAGGGCTATTCTGCAGTGTGAGTTCTGTTGTGGTGAATAAGGCCTCTTTTATTGCTAAAAGCTTTGCCATATTCCTTATATTTGTAAGACTTCTCTCCAGTGTAAATTCTTCTGTGGCAAATAAGGTGTAATATTTGAGTAAAAACTTTGTCACATACTTTGCATTTGTGGGGCTTCTCTTCAGTGTGAGTTCTTCTGTGGCAAATAAGGTGTGATTTTTTCAAATTTTGAGACTGTCTTGCTAAGTTGCTTGAAACCACACTAAGTTGCTGAGGCTGAATTTAAACTTCTGAAACTACTCAGTTCCCAATTTGCTTGGATTACAAGCATGGACCATCATGCCAGGTTTACAATGCATTTTTTACCTATATTTACCTTATGTTTGCAATATGTCTTTATAACTGAATATTTGTTTATATGTTAACACTCATGTATTGCATCCTGCTTTTAAATGACAGACATCATATTGTTCCACTTGACTAAATGTTCTATGTAACAGTAAATCATACTGCTGAGTAAATAATACTCAAGCATCTGTTAATACTTTTACACATTTTAATCAAACTTAATGTGGAATACAATTTGCATAATTCAGATCATTTTTTTCTGTTTGTATTTATGGTGAAATTAAGAGTTGTAAGAAGGATATAGATATAGGAAAATAAGCCCCAGATTTTTATATCTTGAATTATAAATTTTAAAATTTTAACTTTTTAGCATTTTATCATTTCCTAGTAATTGTAATAGATTGAATTTCCACAAACTTAAAAGTAGCTCTTACAGGAGAGAAGAGCTTTATCTTTTTTGTGTGCATAATGGCATTCTAGACTTCAGCCTCATTGGAGACATTTTATTTTTCTCTCAATGAGGTCAATGATCAGTGTTTTCATGTACATTAGTAAATTCTGACATCCTTGTTATTCTATAGCTAGTGTTATTTCAGGGCAAGAATCAGAGAAATGGATGTGGAGTCCAGTCATTTCTCTGAATGAGGCTTTATACTTAGGACAAAATAATCAATGAGCTATGTTTCATAGTCTCATTTCTGAGGACCAAGTAGTAAGAGGTAAACTGAGAAGATTGTACATAAAGATTAAGTTTCTTATCATAAAATGTTGGCTTTCCAGCTACAATAGGGAATAAGTATGGAAAATAAGTAGTTGTCTTTAAATTTGCTTAAATTTATTAAGCATTATACATAGAATCCATACAAAAATCATATTGAATATCATTCACAATTTTATTAACATTACATATAATTCGTAAAAAACAGAGTTTACAGCAACATATGCCTAAGAACAAGGTCTGGGGACATTGTACACTCTCCAATATAGATATATTTATACCAATTTAATTATATATGAAACTACACTAAATGAGAAGAAAAATCAATTGGATCAACAGGAGCTGAGAAGATTCTGTTACAGTGCACTTAAATCTTCAGAACTATGTACTCAAAAAACATTTTATCTTCTCAGCTCTTGTACCAGCTCCTTCACCTGCATTACACATGAGGTGGCATTATGGTGAGGACTCATTTGAGAGATAGAGAGAACATAATGAGACAGGAAGTCAGAGAAATTCAGAAAAGATTTTCTCTTTTTGTAACAACCAGCTTTAATAAGAACTATGTTGTGTCCCATGAAAGTTACATTAACCCTTTCCGAGAGCATCTCCCCCAATGATCTAAACACAATTTACTAGATCTCACTTCTTAAACATTCCACTATCTTCCAACTCTTTCCCTTTGAAACTAAGTTCCATATACATGAGAATTTGGGGGACATACTCAAATCATAATGAAAGTAATATGAGAGAGACAATGGTAAAAATGATGCATAGAATGTCATTTCTTAGTAGTTATAAAGATTCTAGATACTAAAATAAAATGCTTTAGAGTATAGAAATTATTTTAGGTTGATATTTTATTTTAAAAACAATAGGGAATTTAATTAAATTATTTTTTGAAGAATGAGTGAATTTGAATGTGACAAGAATAATGGGCTAGGTATATTAAAATAAGGAAAAAGTCTGTGCAAAAGTCATTGAATGTTTAGTAAACCATGCCTAGGTATAAAAAGAGAATGCTGGGCTTCCTGATTATGCTATATCAAGCCAAAAGTTTATTGGCTAAAATCTGGTGGCCCTCAAAACCAGAGCAATTATTCATATGAAAGAATATGAAAGATGCAGTAGACATCAGTCTCAAGAGCTTCCTACTTAAAATATCTGCTTCCAAAGACTACATGATTCATAGTAATTCTCAGGAGTATTATATTTCTTTCAATTACAATTTTTAGCTTTCTATATAGTTACTGCACCATCTCATGGCCAGAACAATATTTTCTTGAACTTCTTCATATATAAATCTATACACTATCTCAGCTATGTCAGGGATCCCTCCTAGTGAATTCTGAGATGTGTGAGAGGTTGAACAAGCATAGAAAATTGCTTATTAAAAATAAGCCATATTGTAAGTGGGAGGTAAAAGGAGAAAAGAAGCAAAAGTCCTCATCTAAACTTATATGTGTTGATACTACACAAGGTTATTCCAATGATGTCTGGTTTGGGGTAGGAAAGCAACTTTTCTTATACATTATGACACAAAGTTCATCAAATATGGTTGTTACAGACTTTTGGAGAACACGTAAATTTTTCTTAGTAATTTCTACATTGAAAAACTACTGTTACCTTTAAACAAAACTATCCATTGCAATAAATCTGAAATAGTTCTTTAATATTGCAAAACAGAAAATTGATGGCATTATTCACCGAATGCTAATATTTTCCAATAACACCTCACACCACAATATATGTACCTTATATAGTTTAACACCTATAGGAGTTCTTAACACAATTGATAGATAATTAAAGTAAAGAGTGAAATGAGACTCAGAAACAACTTATTATAGTAAAAATTATTATTACGTTATTTCAAATACTAGTCCACCCTTTTGCTTTTTTTCCCAAAAGTTAATTTTTTAACCTTTGTTATGATATTTCATTTTATTTAAATAACATAATAAATAGTACTGTGTTTTCATATATACTCTCTGATGCATCTCAAATATATTTGCATACCCCAAGACCTTAGCAGATTTGTATACACATTATTCACTAGAGAAGCAGTAGTTACTTCTGAAATCTATATTGCTTTTTTCAAATGAGGTCTTACAGTTTTTTAAAAAATCTGAAATAATTATAATGAACTTATTTCTAATTAGCATATAGTAAGTGCCTGATAAATATTTGTGAAAAAGAATGAAGAAATAATAAGAGCATTTATATAATCTGTACAATATGGTATGTGGTATTTCATGATTTTAGCTACAACTTATTGAATATTATAACAATCTTACTATTCAAGTAAGACGTGAGTTTGATGAACCAATAATAAATAGAAATTGTATGCTGCATTGTTCCTAATTCACCAAACAATTTTTTTCAAAAACAGACACTCTGATGTGTGGTTTTTGTCAACTATTATATTATGAATGAATGAAGCTCAGTAAATGAAAAATTGGAACTACATACTTGCTTAGGGTGCCTATCATTCATTGTTAAAAAACCTTTAGCCATATAAAATTTCAATACTGTATGTACCATTATGATATAGTGGAATTTTGATAAAATGTACATTAATAATGCTGAAGTCTTTCATTGAGTCTTATATCAGTTTATGAAATAAACTTACTATATGTGGAAAAAAAAAAAGATTATTCCTGCTGGGAATAGGGCGTATCCTGCTGCCTGAGTTCCCCTTGAGTTCTCACGGGATTTAGACAATATATTTTGGAGATAGAAGCCCAGTGGAGGTGGATTTGGGAAGAGAACGTGGATTTCCCCAGAACGTGATTGTAGACGGCTGGTGTGAGTTCGGGAATAAAGAGTTGCTGTTTGAATCTACAAGCTGTGTGGTGGCTCGTGATTGTGTGCCCAGCCAGACTGCGGCATTTGTGTCCAGCCAGACTGCGGCATGTTAGGGTTAGGGTTAGGGATAGGGGAAAGGATGTGGTTTACCTAGGTTCAGAACTAGGGTTAGGGTTAGTATCAAGGTTAAGATTAGGACTCTAATTAGGGCTAGGGTTAGGTCTAGGTGTAGTGTTAAGGTTTGGTTTATGTTAAGGTTTAGGGTTAGCAGTATTGCTCGGGTTTGTTTTACTGTAAGGGTTAGGGTTACTACTATATTTATGTTTAGCATTAGGGCTAGGGTTAGTGTTAATGTTAGGCCTAGGCTTAGGCTTCGAGTTAGCTTTAGAGTTAGGGTTAGATCTAGGTTTAGGAATAGGAATAAAGATCAGGCAGGGGTTATTGCTAGGTTAGGGCTAGGGTTAGGGCTAGAGTTAGGATTACGGTAATGGATACGGTTAGAAGTAGGTATAGGGCTAGTGTGAGAGTTAGAGTTAGTCTTAGGGCTAGAGTTAGGGTTACAGTTAGAGATAGGGTAAAATTAGGGCTAGAATTAGGGCTAGGGTTAGTGTTCACCTTAGGCCTAGCATTAGGGTTAGGGTTAGTGTTAAGTTTAGGGTAAGAAATGGCATTATAGCTAGGTTTTGAGATAGGGTGAGAGTTAGAATTAGGGTTAGGGCTATGATTAGGGTTAGGGTTATGATTAAGGCTAGGTTTGGGGCTAGGATGAGGGCTGTGGTTTATTTTAGTGTTATGGCTAGGATTAGGGCTGGGGCTAATATCAGATCTAGGGTTATGTTTAAAGATATTTTTATGGTTAGGTTTATGGCTACATGTGATATAAGTGTTAGGTTTAGAGTTAGGGTCAGGTTTAGAGCTAGGTGTATTATTAGAGTCATGTTCTGGGTTAGAAATTTGAGATAAGTTAAGGTTTAAAGTTAGGGCTTGAATTATCTTTATGGTTCATGTTAGAGTAATTGTAGGGTGAGATTTAGGGTTTAGGTTTGGTTTAGAATAATACATAGGTTTAGCATTAGGGATAGGGTTAAGTTTAGGCCTAGGGTTATGGTTAAGGCAATGGATAGGGTTAGAGATAGGGTTAGGGCTAGGGTTATGATTTTGATTAGGGCTAGGTTTAGGATTAGGTTTAGGGTTAAAACTCGGGTTAGGGCTTGGTTTTGGGCTAGGATTGGGGTTAACAGTGCTAGGGTTAGGGGTAAGGCTAATATAAGTACCAGGTTACAGTTAGGGTTAAATTTAGGGTTAGGGTTAGTGGTAGGTCTAGTTTAGGTTTAGGGTTAGGGTTAGTGTGATGTTTAGACTAGGGTTAGTGTTGTGGTCAGAATCAGGGTCAGTGTTAATTCTGGTTTTCAGCTTAAAACTAGAATTAGAGCTAAGTTTAGGGTTAGGGTTAAGGGTTCGCTTAGGTTAAGGGTTAGGGTTAGGGCTATGGCTTGGTTTTATTTTAGGTCTAGTGTTAGATTTAGAGTTAGGGTTAGTCTTAGGATTAGGTTTTGATTTAGAGTTAAAATTAGATCTAGGTTAGGGCTAGAGCTAATGATAGGGCTAGGGTTAGGGCAAGGGTTAGGTCTAGGATTAGGGTTCCGGTAAGGAATAGGGTTCAAACTAGGGATTGGGCTATTGTGGGAGTTAGATTTAGTCTTAGGGCTAGGGTTAGGGCTAGGGTTAGGAATAGGACTAAATTAGGGCTAAGATTACGGCTAGGGTTAATTTTGGGGTTAGGCCTAAAGTTTGGATTAGGGTTAGGATTAATGCTTGGTTTAGGGCTAGGATAAGGGCTGGGGTTTGTGTTAGGTTTAGGACCAGGATTAGAGCTATGGCTAATGTCAGGTTTAAGGTTAGAGTTGGGGATAGTTTTAGGATCAGGGTTATGGCTAGGTCTAGTGTGTTAGGTTTAATGTAAATTCAACCTTAGAGCTAGGAGACTTATTAGGGTCATGGTCATTGATAGAGTTTGCTTGAGGTTAGGGTTTATGGTTAGGGCTTGAGTTAGCACTACATTGTGGGTTAGGTACTGATAGGGTTTTGTTTACTGTTTACACTAGGTTTAGGGTAATTGATAGGGTTAGGGTTAGTGATAGGATTAAGATTAGGCCTAGGGTTCGCATTAGGGTAAGGGTTATGGTTAGTATAATGGATGGAATTAGAGCTAAGTTTAGGGCTAGGCTTCTGGTTAGGAATAGGTCTTGAATTAGCGTTAGGGTTAGGGTTAAAACTAGGGTTAGGCTTAGGTTTATGTTTAGCAAAAGGATTAGGTTTTGAGCTAGGGTTAGGTTTAGGGTGAGGGTTAGGTTTAGGGTTACTTCTAGGGATAAGATTATAGTACTCATAAGGTTAGGGTTAGGATTAGGGCTAGTGACATCATTAGGGATACGGTTAGGGTTAGGGTAATGTATACAATTAGATGTAGATTTAGGGCTATGTTTAACATTAGATTGAGGTTTAGGCTTAGAGTTAGGTCTATGGTTATGTTTAGCTTTATAGTAAGGGTAAGGGTTTGAGCTAGGGTTAGGTCTATGGCAAGTGTGAGATTTAAGGTTAGGTCTAGGGTTAGTTTTCCAGTTAGATTTAGGTTTAGCATTAAGCCTAGAATTATCAATAAGTTTAGGTTTAGGTTTAGAGTAATCGGTTGGTTTAGAGCTAGGTTTAAGGTTAGGGCTAAGTTTAGGATTAGGGCTAGTGTTAGGGTTATATTGAGGGATAGGTGTAGGTTTATTTGTAGAATAATGTTTAGGCTTTGAGCTAGGATTAGGACTAAGGCGAGAGTTAGTTTAGGGTTAGGGCTAGGGTTCAGGTTAGGGTTATGCTTAAGGCTTGATTTAGGCTTAGGATTAGCTGTAGGTTTTGTGTTACATTTAGGGCTAGGGTTAGGGCTATGGGTAATGTAAGAGCTAGGGTTATGTTGAGGGCTACTTGTAGGTTTAGGGTTATGGCTAGGTCTAGTGTTAGGTTTTGATTTTTGGTAGGGTCAGATTTAGAGACAGGTTTACTCTAAAGGCAGAGTCGGTGTTTGGGTTAGAGTTAGTGTTAGGGTTACAGCCAGAATTAGGTCTATGTTAAGTCTAGGGTTAGGTTAGTGTTATTGTTAGGGCTAGGGCTGGGTTCATGTTTAGGTATAGGGGAAGAGTTAAGGCTAGATTTAGGATTCCCTTTAGGTCTAGGGCTAGTGTTAGGGTTTGGTCTAGGTTTACGGTCAGCTTTAAACCTAGGGTTAGGGTCAGAATAAGGGTCAGGGTTAGCGTTAGAATTTGGGATAGGGTTAGAGCTAGAATGAGGGCTAGGGTTAAGACTATTAATAGGGTTAGAGTTTTGGCTAAACTAAGAATTAGAGATAGGTCTAGGGTTACCATTAGGGTTAGGTTTTTTCTTAGGTTAAGGGATAGCCTTAGAGCTAGGGTTAATGCTAGAGTTAGGGTTAGGGTTAGGGTTAAATATAAATATATTTTGAGCTCGGATTAGGGCTAGATTTGTGTTAGGATTAGGGTTAGATTTTTGCATTGGCTAATATAAGAGGCAGGGTTACAATTAGATTAATTTTAGGGTTAGAGTTAGGGGTAGGTCTAGTGTTAGGTTTAGGTTTAAGGTTAGTGTAATATTTAGAGCTAGGTTTATTGTTAGCATATGAGAAAGCATCAAGGTTAGTTTTAGGATTAGGATTAGCACTCAAATAAGGGCTAGGGTTACTGTTCGCTTTAAGGTGAGGGCTGTGTTTAGAGCTAGGGTGACTGTTAGGATATCAGTCAGGTCAGGGTTTGCTTTAAGTTTAGGGTTATGACTTGAATTAGGGCTAGGGTTACTTTTAGGGTTTGGTTTAAGTTTAGGGTTGCCTTTAGAGATAGGGTCAGTTTTAGAGTATGAGTCAGGGTCAGGGTAAGTTTTAAGATTAGGGTTAGGACTCTAATCAGGCTAAGATTACGTCTAGGTGTACTGTTAGGGTTTGGTTTAAGTTAATTTTTAGTGTTAGGGCTGTTGCTCAGTTTTGTTTTAAGTCCTAGGTTTAGGGTTTGGGCTAGTTATAAGATGAGCATTAGGATTAGGGCTAGTATTAGTGTTAGGCTTAGGTTTGGGTTAGGGTTAGATTTGGATTTAGCATTAGATCAAGGATTAGGGCTAGGTCTAACTATAGGGCAAGGGTCAGGGCTAGGGTTATGGTTACTGTAACACATAGGGTTAGAACTAGGGCTAGGACTAGGGTGAGAGTTAGAGTTAATCTTAGGCCTAGGGTTTTGGTTAGTTTTAGGGATATGGCTAAGTTAGGACTAGGATTACGGCTAGTGATGGGATCAGCTTATGCCTGGTGTTAGGGCTAGGGTTATAGTTAATTTTAGGGTACAGTGTGTTGTTATAGCTAGGTTTAGAGGTAGGGTGAGAGTTAGAATTTGGTTTAGGACTAGGGTTAGGGTTAGGTTTATGATTAAGACTAAGTTTAGGGCTAGGATGATGCATAGGGTTACTTGTAGGGTTAGATCTAGAATTAGGGCTAGGGCTTATGTCAGCCTAGTGTTACCGTTTGGGGTAGATTTAGGGTTAGGTTTGTGTCTAGGTCGAGTGTAAGTTTTATTTTTATTGTAAGGGTTAGGTTTAGAGCTAGGTGTATTTTTAAGGTCAGGATCAGTGTTAGGGTTTGTTTTAGGTTAAGGTTTAGGGATAGTGCTAAAATGAGCATTAGGGTTAGGGTTAGGGTTAGGGCAATTGATTGTGTTAGTTTTAGATTTCAGGGAAGGTTTAGGGCAATGGAGAGCTTTAGGGATAGCAAAAAGGGTTAGGGTTATGCCTAGGGTTAGCATTAGGATTAGGGTTATCATAAGGATAATATATTGTGTTAGAGCTATGGTTAGGGCTAGGATTAGGTTATGATTAGGGCTAGAGTTAGGTTAGGTTTTGAGTTAGGGCTAGGAACCCCAGCTTAGGGTAAGGTTAGGGTTTGATTTAGGGTAAAGGTTACGTTTTGTGCTAGGGTTAGGTCTAGGACGAGGGTGAGGCTTAGTGTTATGGTCAGTGTTAGGTATAGGGTTAGGGCTAGGATTTTCATTAGGGTTAGCATTAGGTTTAGGGTAATAGATTGGGTTAGATATAAGGTTAGCTTTATGGTTAAGGTTAGGTTTAGATTTAAGGTTAGTTTTAGGGCTAGGTTTACTGTTGGTTTCAAGGTAAAATTTAGGTTTTGAGTTAGGGTTAAGGCTATGGCAAGTTGTAGGTTTAGGGATAGGTCTAGGGATCGGTTTATGGATTGGGTTGGGATTTCGGTTAGGGTTAGGGATAGGGTTATTATTAGGGTTAGGGTTAGAGTTAGGCTAATGCCTAGGGTTAGGGCCAGTTTTAGGTTTAGGGTTAAGGTTAAGGTTAGGGCTATGGTTAGGGTTATGGTTAGGAATAGTGCTAGGGTCATGTTTGGGCTAAGGGTTGGTCTTTGAGCTAGGGTTAGGACTAAGGTGAGGGTTAGGACTGGGGTTAGGGTTAGGGTGAGGGTTATGCTTAGGATAGGTTTAGGCCTCGATTAGGGTTAAAGTTATTTAAGTTTCGTGTTAGATTTAGGCCTAGTGTTAGTGCTATGTGTAATGTAAGATCTAGGGTTGTGATTAGAGCTAGTTTTAGGGTTAGGCTTAACCCTAGGTCTGGTGTTACGTTTAGGTTTGGGTTAGGGTCAGGTTTATAGCTAGGTTTAAAGTTAGTGTCAGGGCCAGTGTTCAGGTTAAAGTTAGGGGTAGGGTGAAAGCCAGAATAGGACTAGGGTTTGGTCTAGTGGTAGGTTTAGTGTTTGGTTTAGGTTAAGGGTTATTGTTAGGGCTAGAACTATGTTTTAGTTTAGGTCAAGGGCTAGAGTAATAGCTAGATTTAGGATTAATTTTAGGTATGTGGCTAGTGTTAGGTTTAGGATTAGGTATAAGTTTACTGGTAGGGCTAGTTTCAGGTTTCGGTTTCATTTTAGGGTCAAATTTAGACCTATAATTAGTGTTATGTTCAGAATAAGGGTGAAGGTTTGGGTGAGGTTTTAGGTTAGGGTTAGATCTAGAATTTGGCTAGTTTTAGGACTAGTAAGAGGGTTATTGTTTGGTTTTGGTAAAGGATTAGGATTAGGACTATAGTTAGCATTATGAATAGGGTTTGTTTTGGGGTAATGGATAGGATTAGAGCTAGGGTTAGGGCTAGGTTTAGGGTTAGGTTTAGGGCCAGTTTTAGGGTTAGGGTTAGGGTTAAATCTAGTCTTAGGGCATGGATTAGTGCTATTTTTGTGTTAGAGTTAATGCTAGGTTTTGGCTAAGGCCAATGTAAGAACTAGAGTTATGATTAGGAACCATTAGGTTTAAGGTTTTGCTCAGGGTAAGGTATAGTGTTAGGGCTAGGGTTAGGTTTATGGTTAGGGTTAAAGCTAGGTTTAGGGCTCAGATTAGGACTAGTTTTTATGTGAGGTTTAAGGCTACGGTTAGGGCAATGGCTAATATAAGAACTAGGGTTACAATTAGGGTTAGAGGTAGGGATAGGTCAAGTGTTAGGGACAGATTTAAGATTTGTGTGATATTTATAGCTAGGTTTAGTGTTAGGATATCAGTCAAGTCAGGGTTAGTTTTAGGGTTAGGGTTAGAACCCGAATTAGGGATAGGGTTACTGTTAGGTTTCAGTTTACGTTTAGGATGGTGTTTAGAGCTAGGATGAGTGTTGGAATATAATTCAGGTTCAGACTTATTTTTAAGGTTATGATTAGGACTCGAATTAGGGCTAGAGTTAGATCTAGATGTAGTGCTTGCATTTGTTTTAAAAGTTAAGGTTAGTGTTAGGCCTGTTTCTCGATTTTGTTTTACTGTTATGGTTAGGGTTAGAGCTAGTTTTATGAGTAGCTTTAGGGTTGGGGCTAGGGTTAGGGTTAGGTTTAGTATAACACTAGATACAAGGATTGGGCTAGGTTTTGTGTTAGGTATTGGTCAAGATTTAGGGGTAGAACTAATGTCAGGTCAAGATTTATATTAAGTGATATTTTTAGGGTTACGTTTATGGCTAGGTCAAATTAAAGTGTTAAGTTTAGGGAAAGGGTCAGAATAAGAGCTGGGGTATTATTAGGGTCAGAGTCAGGCTTCGGGTTTGGGTTAGGTTAAAGTTTAGGTTTAAGCCTCAAATTAGCATTAAGGTTAGAATTAGGGTTAAGGTAATGGATACTGTTAGGTTTAGGTTTCAGGTTAGGTTTAAGAGAGTGATAGTTTGAGGATTAGTCTTAGGGTTATGGTTATCATTAGGGTAATTTATAAGGTTAGACCTAGGGTTAGGGCTAGAATTAAAATGAGGGCTAGAATTAGGGTTAGGTTCCGGGTTAAGGCGAGGGTTACAGTTAGGATTAGGTTTAGGGTTTGAGCTAGGATTTCTGCTATGGCTAAGGTTTATTTAGAGTTTGGTCTAGGTTTATGGTCAGGGTTAGTGTTACAGTTATGGCGAGGGTTATCATTAGGGTTAGGGTAACAGTTTTAGATGTCAGGTTAAAGATAGGTTCAGGTTTAGGTTAGCCTGAGGTTTAGGTTTAGAATTAGGTTTAGGATTTGAGCTAACGTAGATTTAGGGTTAGGGGTTAGGTTCACTATTAGCTCTAGGATTAGATTTTGGTTTAGGGTTAGGGTACATTTACCTTTAGGTCTAGTGTTATCATTAGGGTTAAGTTTAGGGTTCGGGTAATGGGTAGGGTTCGAGCTAGGGTTTGGGATAGGGTTAAGGTTAGGATTAGGGCTGGGGTTAGGGCTATGGTTGGGCCTTGGGTCAGTGTTAGTGTTAGGTTAAGTGTAATGGTTAGGGATTGAGCTATGTTTAGGGCTAAGGTGAGGGTTAGGGTTACAGTCAGGGCCAGGGTAGGGTTTGGGTTAGGTTTAGGGCTAGAGTTAGCATTAGTTTTAGGGTTATGGTTAGTGTAATGGATAGAGTTAGAGCTAGGCTTTGGTCTATGTTTACAGTTAGAATTAGGGCTAAAGTTAGTGAGGTTTAGAGTTTTGGCTAGGGTTATATTTAGGTTAAGGTTTAGGGTTTGAGCTAGAGTTAGGGCTAGAACAAGGGTTAGGGTTAGGTTTAGGGTTAGGTTTAGGGTTAGGGCTAGTTTTTGGGTTAGGGTTATGCTTAGGGTTAGTTTTAGGGCTGTAATTATGGCTAGGTTTTGTGTGAGGTTTAGGGCTTGTGTTAGGTTTATGGGAATTTAAGAGCTACACTTATGTTTATGGCTACATTTAGAGTTCGTCTAGTGTTAGGGTTAGTTTTTGGGTTAGGACAATGTTTAGAATTAGGGTTTTTGTTAGGGTAAGTGTCAGGGTTCAGGTTAGGATCAGATTTAGTGTTAGTCAGAATGAGGACTAGGGTAGGTCCATGGATAGAGTGAGTGTTTGGTTTGGTTAAGGGATATTGTTAGGGCTAATGTGAGGGTTATGGCTACGTTAAGGATTACGTTTAGGTCTATTGCTAGTGTTAGTGTTAGGTTTAGGGTTAGGGTTACTGGTAAGGCTAGTGTTACATTTTGGATACAATTTAGGGTTTAAACCTAGGTTTAGTGTTAGGGTCAGAATAAGGCTCAGGCTTAGGGTTAGGGTTTGGGTTAAATTTACAGCTAAAATGAGGGCTAACGTTAGTTTAGGAATGGAGTTAAGGTTTGGGGTAGGCATAGAATAGGGTTAGGACTATGTTAGCGATAGTGTAAGGGTCTGACTATGTGTAAGACATAGAGTTAGAGCTAGGATTAGGACTAGGGATAAGACTAGGGTTAGGGCCAGGGTTAGGGTTAGGGTTAAAGTTAGGGTTAAGCTTGAATTATGGCTAGGTTTTGTGTTAGGTTTAGGGCTATGGCTAATTTAAAAACTGGCATTATGATTAGGGCTAGTTTTAGGGTTAGGTATAGAGTGAGGTCTAGTGTTAGGATTAGGTTTAGGGATAGGGTGATGTGTAGAACTAGGGTTAGTGTTAAGGTCAGAGTCAGTGTTAGTATTAGTTCTAGTGTTAGGGTTAGGTCTCAAATTAGGTCTAGGGTTAGGACTAGGTGTAGGGTTAGGTTTTGGTTTAGGTTAAGGTTTAGAGTCACTGCTATGGCTCGGTTTTGCTTGAGATCTAGGGCTAGGGTTAGGGCTAATTTTCAAATTAGCATTAGGGTTAGAGCTAGTGTTCGGGTGTGGTTTAGGCATAGTTTAAGTTCAGTGAAGGTTAGGGCTAGGGTTAGGTCTAGGGTTTGAATTATCATAAGGGATAGTGTAAGAACTAGGGCTAGTGCTAGGGCGAGAGTTACAGTGAGTCTTATTGTTAGGTTTAGATATAGGGTTAGAAGTATGGCTTAATTAGGGCTAGGATTAGAGCTAGGGTTAGTATTAAAGCTGAGCCTAGGTTTATGGCTAGGCTTATGGTTATGCTTATGGATTGATATGATGTTATGGCTAGCTTTAGAACTAGGGCAAGTGTTAAAATTAAGTTTAGTTCTATGGTTAGTTAGGGTTAGGTTTAGGATTAAGGCTAAGGTTATGGCTAGGATTCGGTCTAGATTTTGTTCTAGTCTTAGGGATTCATTAGTGCTAGGGCTAATGTCAGGTCTAGGTTATGGTTAGAGATAGTTTTAGGGTTAAGCTTATTAGTGTTAGGATTAAATTTATGGATATGATTAGGTTTAGGGTTCAGGTTAGGTTTATGGTAATGTACAGGTTTATGGTTAGGAATAAGTTCAGTGTTATCCTAGGGTTAGGATTAGGATTAGGCTAATGGATAGGGTTACAGCTGGGGTTAGGGCTAGGTTTATTGTTAGGATTAAGGCTAGGGTTAGGGTTAGGTTTTGGGTAAAGGCAAGGGTAAGGGTTATGGTTATGTTTAGGGAAAGTGTTAGAGCTAGAATTAGGATTTTGGTTAGGGTTAAAGTTAGTGTTAGGGCTCTGATTAGGGATAGGTTTTGGGTTAGATTAGGGCTAGATTTTGGGCTTCAGCTAATGTAAGAACTAAGGTTACGAGTAGAACTTGTTTTAGGGTTAGGGTTAGGGCTAGGTATAGGGTTAGGTTTAGATATAGGTTTTGAGTGATGTTCAGAGCTAGGGTTAGTGTTAGGGTCAGAGTCAGGGTCAGGGTTTGTTTTAGGGTTAGGTATAGGACTCAAATTAGTGTTAGGTTTAGGGCTAGGTGTAAGTTTAGGGTTTGGTTTATGTTAAAGGTTATGGTTAGGGCTATGGCCTGGTTATTGATTAGGGCTAGTGCTAAGTTAAGTATAGTTTTAGGATTAGCATTATTATTTCAGCTTGTTTTAGTGAGAGGTTTAGCTTAGGGTTAGGGTTTGATTTAGAGTTAGGCTTAGATATAAGATTAGGACTAGAGTTAGGGTTAGGGCTAATGTAAAGGCAAGTGATAGGAATATGGTAAGGGATAGTGTTAGCACTAGAAATATGACTAGGGCGAGAGTTAGAGTTAGTCTTAGGGCTAGGGTTATGTTGGGTTTAGGGGCAAAGTAGGGCTAGGATTACGTCTAGCATTTGTATTGGGGTTAGACATAGGTTTAGGTTTGGGGTTAGGTTTAGGTTTAGAGGAAGTGATGGGGTAGAGCTAGTTTTAGAGTTAGGTTGAAGGTTAGAATTTTGGTTAGGGGTAGGGTTATGGTTTGGTTTAATAATAAGGCTAGGTTTAGGGCTAGGATGTGGGCTCTGGTTTGTTTTAGGGTTATGGCAAGAATTAGGGCTTGGGCTAGTATCAGGTCTAGGCTTACGTTAGGGATACATTGAGGGTTAGATTTATATCTAGGTCTAGTGTAAGGGTTAGGATTAGGGTAAGGGTCAGGTTTAGAGCTAGGGGTATTATTACAGTTAGAATTAGGTTTCAGGTTTGGTTTATGTTAGGGTTTAGGTTTAGACTTGAATTAGCATTAGGGTTTGGTTAGGGTAATGATAGGTTTAGGTTTAGGGTTCATGTTAGGTGTAGGGTAATTGATAGGGTTAGAGTTAGCAAAAGTGTTAGGGATAAGCCTATGGTTATATTTGTGTTAGGATTGAAGCTTGATTTGTGGTTTGGATGAGGGCTAGGTTTTGTGTTAGGGTTAGGGCAAGTTTAAGAGAATGATAATGTCAGGTTTTGGGTTACAGCTATGGATAGTTATATGGTTAGATTCATGGCTAGATCTAATAGTAGGTTTAGGGTAAAGGCCATGTTAAGGGTAAGGTGTATTTTTAGGGTCAGGGTCAGGATTCAGTTTTGTGTTAGGTTAATTATTAGGATTACGCCTCAAATTAGCATTAGGGTTAAAATTATCCTTAGGTTAATGGATAGGTTTAGGTTTAGGATTTAGGTTAAGATTAGCGTAATTGGTAGGGTTAGGGTTATTGATAGGGTTAGGTTTAGGCCTAGGGTTCGCATTTGGGTTAGGGTTATATTTAGGGTAGTGAATAGCATTAGAGCTAGGGTTAGGCCTAGAGTTTTAGATAGAATTAGAGCTAGAGTTAGGGTTAGGTTTAGGGCTAGGGCTATGTTTAGGTTTAGGGTACAGGATATGTTTTGAGGTAGGGTTAGAGCTAGGGTGAGTGTTAGGTTTAGGATTATGTCTAGCGTTAGATTTATGGTTAATGTTAGGGTTAGTGTTAGGGTTAGGGCTAAGGTTATCTTTAGATTTAGGTTAATGGATAGGGTTCAATGTCAGGTTAGGATTAGGCGTAGTTTTAGGTTTAGGGTTAGTGTTAGGGTTAGGGCTAAGATTATCATTAGATTTAGGGTAATGGATAGGGTTAGATTTCTGGTTAGGGTTGGGGTAGTTTTAGGTTTAGGGTTAGTGGTAGGGATTGGGCTAGGGTTAGTGTTAGAGTCAGCGTTGGCATTTTATCCAGGGTTAAGACTATGATGAGGGTTAGGTTTAGGGTTAGGTCTAGGATTAGGTTTACAATTATGATTAGAGCTAGGGTTGTCATTAGGGTTAAGGTTCTGTTTAGGGCATTGGATAAATTTAGAGATAGTATTAGGGTTAGTGTTAACATTATGATTAGGGCTAGGATTACCATTTGGTTTAAGGCTAAGGCTAGGGTAAAGTTTAGGGTTCGGTTTGGGGTTTTATCTAGGGTTAGGTCTAAGGCGTGCGTTAGGGTTAGCGTGAGGGTTAGGCTTAGGATAAGGGATAAGGTTAGGTTAGGGTTAGGGTTTTACTTTGAGCTAGATTTAGTCCTAGGATTAGGGCGAGGTTTTGTGTTAGGTTTAGAGCTAGTTTAAGTGCTATGGTAATGTAAGGATTATGTTTACGGTTATGGCTAGTTCTACTGTTAGGTTTAGGTTTCGGTTAGGGTCAGTTTTATAGCTAGGTTAATTTTTAGTGTCAGGGTCTGTGTTTGGATTAGGGTTAGGGTTAGGGCTAGAGCCAGAATTAGGATTGGTTAGGTCTAGAGGTAAGGTTAGTGTTTGGCTTAGGTTAAGGGTTATCATTAGAGCTAGGCCTAGGTTTTTGCTTAGGTCTTAGCTAAAGATATGTCTATATTTAGGATTAGGTTTAATCTAGGGCTAGTTTTAGGGTTTGGTTTATATATAGGGAAAAGCATAGGGCTAGTGTTAGGGTTTGGTTTAGGTTCAGGGTCAGAAAAAGGGTCAGGGATTGGGTTAGAATTTGGGTTATAGTTATAACAAGAATGAGGGCTAGGGTTAGGACTAGTAATAGGGTTAGCCTTTGGGTTAGACTAAGGACTAGTTTTAGGACTAGTGTTAGCATTAGGGTTGGGGTTTGGCTAGGGTGAAGTATAAGGTTAGAGCTAGGGTTAGAACTAGGGTTCGGGTTAGGGTTAGGGATAGTGTTAGGGATAGGGTTAGGGTGAAAGCTAGGGTTAGGTATCAGATTTGGGCTAGGTTTGGGTTAGCATAAAGTTTAAGGTTATGGCTAATGTAGGATCTAGGTTTATAATTAGAACTAGTTTTAGAATTAGGGTTAGGACCAGGTCTAGTGTTAGGTTAAGGTTTAGGTTTAGGGTGATGTTTAGAGGTAGGGTTAGTGTTAATGTCAGAGACAGGTTTTGGGGTAGATTTAGGGTCAAGTTTAGGACTCAAATTAGGGCTAGGCTTAGGGCTAGATATAAGGTAAGGATTTGGTTTAGGTAAAAGTTAATGTTATTGTTATGGCTTAGTTTTGTTTTAGGTCTAAACCTATGCTTAGAGCTAGTATTAGTATTATCGTTGGGGTTAGAGCTAGTGTTAGGGTTAGGTTTAGTTTTATAATTAGTGTTAGATTTAGAGTTAGGTTTAGATCTATGGATAGGGCAAAATGTAAGGTTTGGGCTAGGGTTAATGTAGGCTCTGGCGAGGAATAAGATTATGGTAAGTGATAGAGTTAGAATTAGGGCTAGGGCTAGGGCGAGAGTTATAGTTAGTCTTAAAGCTATGATTAGGGTTAGGTTTAGGGTTAGGGCTAGGTTTAGTGTTAGGGTTAGTCCTAGTGTTAAGGTTAGGGCTAGGTTTAATGTTAATGTTAAGTTCTGGGTTAGGTTTAGGGTAAGCAATGGGGTTATAACTAGGTTTAGGTCTAGGGAAAGGGTTACAATTAGGGTTAGGGTTATGATTAAGGTTAAATTTTATTCTAGGATAAGAGCTAGTGTTTGTGTTTGGGTTAGGGTTAGGATTAGAGCTAGGGCTATTTTCATGTTTTGGGTTACATTAGAGAGAGGTTTCAGTTTATGTTTATGGTTAGGTCTAGGGTAAGGGTTAGATTTAGGTTAAGGGTGAAGTTTAAAGCTATGTGTGTTATTAGGTTCAGTATTTGGCTTAAGGTTTGGTTTAGGTTAATGTTTAGGTTTAGGGCTCGAATTAGCATTAGGGTTAGAGTTAGGGTTAGGGTAATGAATAGGCTTAGGATTAGGGTTCATGTTAGTTTTAGGGCAATGGATAGGTTTAGGGATTCTGAAAGGGTTAGGGTTAAGCCTAGGATTAGCATTACAGTTAGTGTTGTGGTTAGCGTAGTGGATAGAATTAGAGCTAGGTTTAGGGCTAGGCTTATGGTTATGATTAGGGTTAGGGTTAGGGTAGTTGATACGATTAGAACTATGGTTAGGGCTATAGTTAATGTTAGGATTAGAGCTAGTGTTAGCTTTGGCTTTGGGATATGGCTAGGGTTATGTTAAGGGTAAAGGTTAGGTTTTGACCTAGGTTTAGGTCTAAAGCGAGGCTTAGCGTTAGGGTTAGGGCTAGGGTTAGGTTTAGGTTTACACTTAGGGCTATGTTCAAGCATAAAATTAGGGTTAGGTTTTGTGTTAGTTTAGACCTAGTGTTAGGGCCATGGGTAATATAAGAGCTAGGGTTATGATTAGGGCTAGTTTTAGGGTTAGGGTTATGTCTAGGTCTAGTGTTAGGATTAGGTTTGTTTTAGAGTGTGCTTTGGAGTTAGGATTATGTTAGGGTCAGGGCCAGTGTTCAGGTTAGAGTTAGTGTTGGGTTTAGTGCCAGAATTAGGACTAGGATTAGGTCTAGGGGTATGATTTGTTTTTGAGTTAGGTTAAGGGTTATTGTTAGGGCTAGGGCTAGGTTGTGGTTAAGGTCTAGGGCTAGAGATATGGCTAGATTTAGGATTAGGTTTAAGTCTAGGGCTAGTGTTAGGTTGAGGTTTAAGTATATGATTACCTGTAGCACTAATGTTAGGGTTTGGTTTCGGGTTAGGTAGGGAAATAGGTTAGGGTTAGGGATAAATTTAGGGTTAGGCCTAGGGTTACCATTAGAGTTATGATTATGATTAGGGTAATGGATAGGGCTAGAGTTAGTGATAGGGCTATTGTTATGGTTAGAATTCTGGCTAGGGTTCGGGTAAAATTTTGGACTATGTTCTGGGTTAGGCTTAGGTTTAGTGTTAGGTTTAAAGGTAGGGTTAAGGCTCGGATTAGGGCTTGATTTTGGGTTTGGTTAGGGCTAGGATTAGGACTATGGTGATGTATGAACTAGTGTTGCAATTAGTGCTAGTTTTAGGTTTAGGGTTAGGGCTTGGTCTAGTGTTACGGTTAGGTTTAGGGTTAGGGTGATGTTTAGAGCAAGGGTTATTTTTAGGGTTAGTTTCAGATTCAGGGTTAGTTTTCGGGTTAGGGTTAAAACTCAAATTATGGCTAAAGTTAGTAGTAGTTGTACGTTTAGGGTTTGGTTTAAGTTAAGGGTTAGGGATATACCTTGGTTTTGTTTTAGGGCTAGGGCTATGGTTATGGCTAGGTTAGGGATTATCATCAGGGTTAGGGCTAGTGTTAGGTTGAGGTATAGGCTTAGGTTGAGGGATACATTTAGAGTTAGTGTTAGATCCAGGGTTAGGGTAGGGCTAGAGCTCGGGTTAGGGTGAGGGTTAGGTTATGGTAATGAATATGGTTAGAACTAGGGATTCGGTAGGGTGAGAATTAGAGTTAGTCATGGTAGTAGTCTTAGGGTTAGGTTTAGGTTTAGGGCTAAATTAGGGCTAGGATTAGAGCTAGGGTTAGGACAAGGGTTAGGTCTAAATTGGGCTAGGATTAGGACTAGGGTTAGTGTTAGAGTTAGGGCTAGGATTAGGGCTAGAGTTAGGGTTAGGGTTAGAGCTAAATTAAGGCTTAGGATTAGGGTAGGGTTAGTGTTGGTGTTAGGCTACATTAGGGCTAGTATTAAGGCTAGGGTTAGTGTTAGGGTTAGATTAAGGGGTTGGGCTAGAGTTAGGGTTAGCATTGGTGTTAAGGTAAAGTTTAGGGAAATGGGTGGGGTTATAGCTAGCTTTAGGTACAGGGTGAGCTTTAGAATTAGGATTAGGCCTAGGGTTATGTTTCAGTTTAGCATTAAGTCTACGTTTAGGGCTAGGTTAAGGTCTAGGTTTTCTGTTAGGGTTATGGCTAGGACCAGGTCTAGGGCTAATAACAGGTCTAGGGTTAATGTTAAAAATAGTTTTAGGGTTAGGTTATGATTAGGTCTATTGTAAGAGTTAGGTTTAGGATAAAGTTCATCTTTAGGGCTAGGATTATTATTAGGGTCAGGAACAGTGTCAGAATTAGCATTTGGATTAGCTAAAGGTTTAGAGTTAAGGCTCGAATTAGCATTAGGGTTAGGTTTAGGATTAGGGTAATGGATAAGGTGTAGTTTAGGTTTCAGTAGAGGTTTAGGGTAATGGATGAGTTAGGTTTAGCAATCGGGTTAGGGTTACCATTAGTGTTAGGGTTATGTTTAGTGTAATGGAGAGGTGTAGAGCTAGGGTTAGGGCTATGTTTAGGAATAGAATAACGGTGTGATTTAGGGTAAGTTTTAGGGTTAGGGTAAGTGTTAAGTTTTGGGTTAGGGTTATAATTAAATTAGGGTAAGGGTTAGTGTTTGAACTAGAATTAGGGCAAGGCGAGGGTTAGATTGAGGTTTAGGTCTAGGTTTACATTTATGGTTAGAGTTAGGTTTAGTGTCAGGGATGGGGTTTTAATTAGGGTTAGGGTTAGGGTAATGGATATGTTTAGAGCTAAATTTCAGACTAGGTTTAATGTTAGGATTACAGCTAGGGTTAGGTTTAGGGTTTAGGATAGATCTAGGGTTATGTTTAGTGTAAAGGTTAGGGTTAGATCTAAGGCAAGGCATAGGTTAGGGCTAGGTTTAGGGCTAGGGTTAGGGTTAGAGTTATGCTCAGAGCTACGTTTAGGCCTAGGTATAGACCTAGGTTTTATGTTATGTTTAGGGCTAGGAATAGGACTATAGTTAATGTAAGAGCCAGGGTTATGTTTAGGGCTAATTTTAGGGTTAGGGTTATGTCTAGGTCTAGTGTTATGTCTAGGTTGTGAGTTAGTGTCATGTTTAAAGCTAGGTTCAGTGTTAGAATTAGGGTCAGTTTTTGGGATAGGGTTAGGGTTAGCATTAGAGCCAGAATTAGGACTAGGTTTAGGTGTAGGTGTAGGGTAAGTGTTCGGTTTAATTTAAGGGTTATTGTTAGTGCTAGTGCTAGGTTTTTGTTTAGGTCTAGGTGTAGATTTATAACTATATTTAGGATTAACTTTGGGTCCACGTCTAGTGTTAGGCTTATGTATAGGTATAGGGTTACCAGTAGGGCTAGTGTTAAGGTTTGGTTTAGGGTTAGGGTCAGGTTTAGACCTAGAGTTCCTGTTAGGGTCATATGAGGATCAAGGAAAGGTTTAGAGATAGAACGAGGGCTAGGGTTAAGACTAGTATTATGATTAGAGTTTAAATTAGGCTAAGGCTTAGAATTAAGATTAGGGTTAGCATTTGGGTTAGGGTTTGGCTTAGTGTAAGGAATAAGGTTAGGGCTAGGGTTAAGATTAGGGTTAGGCCTAGTATTATGGTTAAAGCTAAGGTTAGGGCTAGAATTAGGTGTAGAATTTGTGTTAGGGTTAGGGCTGCGGTTAGGACAATGACTAATGTATGAACTAGGGTTATGAATAAGGCTAGTTTCAGGGTTCGGTTAAGACTAGATATAGTGTTAATGTTAATTTTAGGTTACGGTGGTGTTTAGAGCTAGAATTAGTGTTAGGGTCAGTGTCAGGGTCAGTGTTAGTTTTAGAGTTAATTTTAGGGTTAGTTGTAGGGTTAGGGTTTGATTTAGGTTAAGGGTTAAGATATGGGCTATGGCTTGGTTTTGGTTTATGGCTAGGGCTAGGGTAGGGCATATTTTAGGATTAGCATTATGGTTAGGGGTAGTGTTCCTGTTTGGTTTAGGCTTATTTTAGAGTTATTTAGAGTTAGGTTTAGATTTAGACTTAGGCTTAGATCTAGGATAAGGATTAAGGCTAAGGATAGAACTAGGGCTAGGGCTAGGGCAAGAGTTCGAGTTAGTCTTATGGCTAGGTTTAGGGTTAGGTTAGGATTAAATAAAGGCTAGGATTAGCACTAGGCTTTGTGTTAGGCCTAGGTTTAGGGTGAGGGTTAGGGTTAGGTTTAGGTTTATGGTTAGTTTTGGGGTATAGGATGAGATTATATGTAGGTTTAGGGCTAGGATGAAGAATAAAACTAGGGTTAGGGCTCGGGTTATTGTTCAGGCTAGGATTAAGCCTAGGTTTAATGCTAGGATTACGGCTAGAAGTAATTTCAGGTCTAGTGTTATGGTTAAAAATAGTTTTAGGTTTAGGTTTATGGCTACGTCTAGTGTAAGGATTAGGTTTAGGGTTAGGTTCAGGGTTAGGTTCAGGTTTAGAGCCAAGGGTACTCTTAGGGTCAGGGTCATGATTAGTGTTTTGGATAGGTTAAGGTTTAATGTTAGGGCTCAAATTAGCATTAGAGATAGGATTAGAGTAAAGATAGTGTTAGGGTTAGGTTTCAGGTTAGGTTTATTGTAATGGATAGGGTTAGGATTAGTGATACAGTTAGGTTTAGGCCCAGGTTTAGCATTAGGGACAGGGTTATGGTTAGGATAATGGATAGTGTTAGAGATAGGGGTACAACTAAGGTTATTTTTACGATTATTGATAGGGTTAGGCTTAGGGTTAGGGTTAGGGTTAAATCTAGGGTTACAGCTAGGGTTATAGTTACGATTAGTGATAGGGATATGTTTAGGGGTAAATCTAGGGATAGTGCTCAGAATAAGGCTAGGTTTGGGGTTAAATTAAGGCTAGGTTTAGTGTAGCTGCTAATGTAAATACCTGGGTTGTGATTAGGGCTAATTTTAGAGTTAGGGTTAGGGCTAGGTCTATTGTTATGTTTAGGCATAGGGTAAGGGTGATGTTTAGAGCTAGGGTTAGTGTTAAGGTCAGAGTCAGGTTCAGGGTTAGTTTTAGGGTTTGGCTTAGAACTCGAATTATGGATAGAGTTATGGCTAGTGTAGGGTGAGGGCTTAGTCTTTTATTAAGGGTTAGGGTTAGGTCTATGGCTTGGTTTTGTTTTAGGGCTAGGGTTAGAGCTAGTTTTAGGATTAGCCTTAGGGTTAGGGCTAGTGTTAGGTTTCTTTAGGCTAAGGTTTATGGTTAGATTTAGAGTTAGGGTTAGATCTAGGGTTTCTGCTAGGACTATGAATAGGGCGAGTATTAGACCTATGGTTTGGGCTAGGATTACAGTTCCAATAAAGTATAGGGTTAGAACTAGTGTTAGGACTAAGGTGATATTTAGAGTTAGTCTTTTGGCTAGGGTTAGGGTTAAGGTTAGGGATAGGGCTAAATTAGATCTAAGATTAGGGCTAGGGGTAGTGTTAGAGTTAGGCCTAGTATTATGGTTAGGATTATAATTAAGGCTATGTTTAAGGCTAGGATAAGGGCTAGGTTTTGTGTTAGGGTTGGGGCTACTATCAAGACTAGGGCTAATATCAAGCCTAGGTTTATGCTTAGGGATATTTTTGGGGTTAGTTTTATGGCTAAGTCTAGTATAAGGGTTAGGTATAGGGTAAGAGTGAGGTTTAGAGCTAGGGGAATTATTAGGGACAGTGTTAGTGTTATGGTTAGCTTTAGGTTTGAGTTTAGGGTTAGGGCTCGAATTATCATTAGAGTTAGGGTTAGGGTAATGATTGTATTAGGTCTAGGGTTCAGGGTAGGTATAGGATAATTGATAAGTTTGGGGATAGTGATATGTTTAGGGTTAGGCTTAGGGTTAACATTAGGGTAAGGATTATGTTTAGGTTAATGATACAGCTAGACTTAAGTTTAGGGCAAGTGTTATGGTTAGAATTAGGTCTTGATTTAGGGTTAGGGTGAGGCTCAGAACTAGGGTTAGGTTAAAGTTATGTTTAGTGTAAGGGTTAGGTTCTGAGCTATAGTTAGGGCTAGGCTCAGTGTTAGGTTCAGGATTAGGTTTAGGGATAGGATTACAGTAGGTTTGGGTTTAGGGTTATGGTTAGGATTAGACCTAAGATTAATGGTAAGGTCAGTAGAAGGGTCAGGGTTAGTGTTAGTGTTTTGGATAGGGTTAGATCTAGAATGAGTGCAAGGTTAAGGGCTATTAATAAGGTTAGTGTTTTGGTTAGCTTAAGGATAAGGGATAAGTCTAGGGTTACCCTTAGGTTTAATGTTTTGCTTAAGTAAGGGATTGGTTTAGAGCTAGTTTATGGTTAGTGTTAGGGTTAAACCTGGGTTTAGGACTCGGATTAGGCATAGGTTTTGTGTTAGGGTTAGGGCTAGGCGTAGGGCAATGGCTAATGTAAGAACTAGGGTTACCATTAGGGTTAGTTTTATTGTTAGGTTATGGGTTAGTTTTAGTGATAGGGTTATGTTTAAGGTTAGGGTGATATTTTTAGCTAGGGTTCATGTTAGAATAGGAATCAGGGTCAGGCTTAGTTTTAGGGTTAGAGTTAGAACTCAAATTAGGGCTAGGGTTAATGTTAGGGTTCAGTTTAAGGTGAGGGTGGTGTTTAGAGCTAGGGTGAGTGTTAGGATATGAGTCAGTATCAGGGTTGGTTTTAGGGTTTGGGTTAGGATTCAAACTAGGGCTGGGGTTAGGTCTAGTAGTAGTGTTATAGTTTGGTTTAAGTAAAGGTTTAGAGTTAGTTTTTTTTTTTTTTTTTTAATTTAGTCCTATGGTTTGGGTTAGAGCTAGTGTTAGTGTTAGGCTTAGGCTTATTGTTAGGGTTAAATTTGGAATTAGGGTTAGACCTAGGGTGAAGGCTAGAGCTAAGGATAGGGCAAGGGTTATGGCTAGGTTTAGGGTTATTGTAAGGGATATGGTTAGAACTAGGGATAGAGCTAGGGCGAGAGATAGTCTTAGGACTAGGATTAGGGTTAGGGTTAGGGTTAGAGTTTAGTGTTAGCGTTTAGAGTTTAGGTTTAGCGTTCAGGCAATGTTTTTGGTAATGGATGGCTTTACAGCTAGGTTTAGAAATAGGGTGAGGGTTATAATTATGGTTAGGCTGTGGTTATGGTAAGGCTTTTGATTAAGCCTAGGTTTAGGACTAGGATGAGTGCTAGGGATATTTTTTTAGGGTTAGGGCTAGGATTAGTGTGAGGGCTAATTTCAGGTCCAGAATTATGGTTAAAGATAGTTTTAGGATAAGGATTATGGGTACGTCTAGTGTAAGGGTTAAGTTTAGGGTTAGCATCAGGTTTAGAGCTAGGGGTATTATTAGGGTCAAGTCCTGGGTTAGGGTTGGGGATATGTTAAGGTTTAAACTTAGGGCTTGAATTAGCATTAGGGTTAGGGTTATGGTTATGGTGATGGATAGAGTTAGAAATCAGTTTAGGGCTCAGGTTATGGTTATGATTAGGGCTAGGTTTTGGGTTAAGTTAGTGCTAGGGTTAGGTTTAGGGCTAAGGTAAGTACTAGGGTTATGCTTATGGCTAATTTTAGTGTTTTAGGGCTAGGTTTATTGGTTTACTGTTAGGTTTAGGTTTATGTTTAGGGTGATGTTTAGACCTCGCGTTAGTGTTATGGTCAGAGTAAGGGTCAGGGCTACTTTTAGGGTGTGGCTTACAACTCGAATTAGGGCTGGGTTTAGGGCTAGGTGTAGGGTTAGGGGTTGGTTTTGGTTAAGGGTTATGGTTAGAGCTTTGGCTTGGTTTGGTTTTAGGGCTAGGATTAGGGTTAATGAAATTTTTAGGATTAGTGTTAGGGTTAGGGCTAGTCTTAGATTTAGGCTTAGGCTTCGGTTTAGGGTTAAATTTAGAATTAGGTTTTTATCTAAGTTTAGTGCTAGGGCTAAGGATAGGGAAAGGGTTAGGACTTGAATTTGGGATAGGGTTAGGTTTATGGGAAGGGATAGGATTAGAATGAGTGATAGGGCCAGTGTGAGACTTAGATATATTCTTAGGGCTAGGGTTAGAGTTAGGTTTAGGGATATGGCTAAATTATGGCTAGGGTTAAGGTTAGGGATAGGGTTAGAGCTAGTTTTCGAATTAGCATCAGGGTTTGGACAATTTTTGGCTTATGCATGGAGTTAGGGTTAGATTTAAAGTTAGGTTTCGATCTAGAGTTAAACCTAGGGCTAAGGATAGGGCAGTTGTGATGAAAAGGGTGAGGTTTAGAGTTAGGCTTACAATTAGGTTAAGGGATGTGCTTTTGTCTAGGTTTAGGGCTATGGCAAGGGTTAGTATTAGGGTTAGGGCTAGAATTAGGGTTAGGGTTATGATTAAGGCTAGGTTTATGGCTAGGATGAGGTTTAGGGTTTGTGTTATTGTTAGATATAATATTATGGCTAGGGCTACTGTCAGGTCTAGGGTTATAGTTAGGGCTAGATTTAGTGTTAGGTTTATGGCTTGGTCCAGTGTAAGGATTAGGTTTAGGGTAAGATTCAGGTTTATATCTAGGGTTATATTTAGGGTCAGGGTCAGGTTTAGGTTTTGGGTTAAGTTAGGGTTTTGGTTTAGTGTAATGAAAGCATTAGTTTTAGGATTTATATTTGGTTTAGTGTAATGGATAGGGTTAGGGTTAGACCTAGGGTTAGCTTAAGAGTTAGGGTTATTGTTAGTGTAATGGATAAGTTTAGACCTAAGGTAAGGGCTAAGGTTATGTATAGGATTAGGGCTAGTTTTGGGTTTGGCTTAGGTTTAAGTTTAGGGTTAAGGCTAGGTTTACTACTAGGTTTAAAGATAGGTTTTGGGCTAAGTTTAGGGCTAGGCTTAAGGCTATGGCTAATGTATGAAGCAGGGTTATGATTAGCGCTAGTTACAGTGTTAGGGTTAGGGCTATGTCTAGTGTTAGGTTGAGATTTACAGTGATGATGGTGTTTAGAGCCAGGGTTAGTGTTAGAGTCAAGGTCAGGGTTAGTTTTCAGGTTAGGGTTAGGACTAGAGTTAGGATATGGTTAGGGATAGGTGTAGGTTTAGGGTTTGGTTTAGGATAAGGGTTTGGGTTACGGCTATGGCTCAGTTTTGTTTTAGTTGTAGGGCTAGTGTTAGGGCTAATTTTAGGATTAGCATTAGCATTAGGGCTAGTGTTAGGTTTGGGTTTAGGTTTAGGCTTAGGGTTAGGGTTAGATTTAGAGTTACGGTGAGATCTAAGGTTATGGCCAGGGCCATGAATAGGGCTGGGGTTAGACCAAGGGTTAGGGCTAGGATTAGGGTTCTAGTAAGGGATAGGGTTGGAACTAGGGTTAGGTGAGAGTTAGAGTTAGAGTTAGTCTTTGGGCTAGGATTAGGGTTAGGGTTAGGGATAGGGCTAAATTAGGGCTAAGCTTAGCGCTAGGGTTAGTGTTAGGTTTAGGCCTAGGGTTTGGGTTAGGGACAAAATTAGGCTATGCATAGGGCTAGGATAAGGGATAGGGTTTGTGTTAGTGTAAGGGCTAGGATTATGGCTAGGGTTAATATCACGTCTAGGGTTAAGGTTAGGAATAGTTTTAGGGTTAGTTTTATGGCTAGCTCTAGTGTAAGGTTTAGGTAGGATAAGAGTCAGGTTTATAGCTAGGGGAATTATTAGGGTCACGGTTACTATTAGGGTTTGGTTTACATTTGAGGTTAGGGTTAGTGATCAAATTAGCATTTGGATTAGGGTTAGTGTAATAATTGGATTAGGTATAGGGTTCAGGGTAGGTTAGGCTAATTGAAAGGTTTGTGGAAAGCGATAGGGTTAGGGTTAAGCCTAGGGTTAGAATTATGGTAAGGGTTATGTTTATGGTAATGGATACAGTTAGAGTTAAAGTTTTGGCTAGGGTTATAGTTAAAATTAAGTCTTGTGCTAGGGTTAAGGTGAGGGTTAGAACTAGGATTAGGTTTAGGGTTTTGTTTAGCATAAGGGTTAGGTTCTGAGCTATGGTTATTGCTAGGCTGAGAGTTCGGTTTAGAATTAGGTCTAGGGATAGGATTATGGTAAATTTTGGGTTAGGGTTGGTATTAGGGTTAGACCTAGGTTTAGTGTTAGGGTCAGAATAAGGATCAGGGTTAGGGTTAGGGTTTGGTTAGAGCTAAAATGAAGGCTAGGGTTAGGACTATTAATAGGGTTAGGGTTTTGGTTAGTTTAAAGACTAGAGATAGGTCTAGGGTTACTCTTCAGTTTAGGATTTCGCTTAGGGTAAGGGATTGATTTGGATCTAGGATTAGGGCTAAGGTTAGTGTTAGAGTTAGAGTTAAAGCTAGGTTTAGGGCTAGATTTGTATTAGGGTTAGGGCTAGGATTAGGGCAATGGCTAATCTAAGAACTAGTGTTTCCATTAGGGTTAGTTTTAGGGTTAGGGTTAGGTGTAGTTTGAGTGTTAGTGTTAGGTTTAAGCTTAAGGTGATATTTATAGCTACGGTTCTTGTTAGGATAGGAGTCAGGGTCAGGGTTAGTTTTAGGGTTAGTGTTAAATGTCGAATTAGGGCTATTGTTAATGTTAATGTTCGGCTTGAGCTTAGGGCAGTGTTTATATCTAGGGTGAGTGTTAGAATATGAGTCAATGTCAGGTTTAGTTTTAAGGTCTGGTTTAGGACTCAAATTAGGGCTAGGTTTATGTTTAAGTGTAGTGTTAGTTTTTGGTTTAAGTTAAGGTTTAGGGTTAAGATTATTTATCCGTTTTGGTTTACTGCTAGGATTGGGTTAGGGCTAGTTTTACTATTATCATTAGTGTTAGGGCTAGTGTTATAGGCTTAGGCTTAGTTTTAAGGTTAGATTTAGAGTTATGATTAGGGATGGGACTAACTTTCGGGAAACTGTTAGGGCTAGTGTTAGTTTTATGGTAGCAGATAGGGATAAAACTAGTGCTAGGGCTAGGGCAAGAATTACAATTGGTCTTAGGGCTAGGGTTAGGATAGGGTTAGAGATAGAGCTAAATTAGGGCTAGGATTAGGGCTAGGTTTTGTGTTTAGCTTAAGCCTATGATTAGGGTTAGGGTTAGGTTTAAATTTAGGGTAAGAGATGACATTATAGGTAGATTTAGAGGTAGGGTGAGGGTTAGAATTATGGCTAGGTATAGGGCTAGAGATAGGGTTATGATTAAAGCTAGGTTTAGGACAAGAATGAGGGCTAGGTGTGTTTATAGGGTTAGGTCTAGGATTAGTGCTAGGGCTAATTTCAGGTCCAGAATTATGGTTAAAGTTAATTTTATGTTTAGGTTTATGGCTAAGTCTAGGCTAAGGTTTAGGTGTTGGGTTATGGTCAAGTTTAGAGCTAGGGGTATTATTAGGGTCAAGGTCTGAGTTAAGGTTTGAGGTAGGTTAAGGTTTCAATTTTGGGCTTGAATTAGTTTTAGGATTAGCGTTATTGTAATGATAGGGTTAGGTATAGGATTCTGTTTAGGTTTAGGCTAATGGAACAATAACAAATCAGGATAGGGTTAGATTTGTGCTTAGGGTTATCATTAAGGTTTTGGTTATCGTTATGTTAATGGATAGAGTTAGAGATCAGTTTAAGGCTAAAGTTATGATTACAATTAGGACTAGTGTTAGGGTTAGTTTAGGTTTAAAGCTAGGATTAGGTCTCTGATTATGGCTAGGTTTGGGGTTATGTTGGAGCTAGGGTTAGGGTTAGAGCTAATGTAAGTACTAGGTTTAAGTTTAGGGCTAGTTTTAGGGTTTGAGTGCTAGGTTTAGTGTTAGGGTTAGGTTTATAGATATGGTGATGTTTAGAGGTAGAAGTGTTAGGATCAGTGTCAGGTTCAGGGTTAGTTTTAGGGTTTGGCTTCCAACTCAAATAAGTCTAGGTTTACATCTAGGTGTAAGGTTAGGGTTTGGTTTAGGTTAATGTTTAGGGTTAGAACTATTGCTCAGTTTTGTTTTAGGGCTAGGGCTAGCGTTAGGGCTCATTTTAGGGTTAGTGTTATGGTTTGGGCTAGTGCTGGGTTTAGACTTAGGCTTTGGGTTAAGGCTTGTTTTAGAGTTACTTTTTGCATAATATTAGTGCTTGGGATAAGTATTGAGAATGGATTAGCATTAGGGTTAGGGCTAGGGTTAGGTTTATGGTAAGGGATAGGGTTAGAATGAGTGATAGTGCTAGTATCAGAGAGTTAGTCTTAGGGCTAAGGTTAGGGTTAGGTTTACGAATAGGGTTAAATTACGGCTAGGGTTATGTTAGGGCTAAGGTTAAGGCTAGTTTTAAGGTTAGGCTTATGCATCGAGTTAGGGTTAGATTTAGAGTTAGATTTTGATCTAGGGTTATTGCTAGGCCTAAGGATAAGGCAAGGGTTGCCACTAGGGTTAGGGTTAGAGTTAGGGTTTAATTTAGGCTAAGGGATGTGGTTATAGCTAGACTTAGGGCAAGGGCAAGGGTTAGTATTAGGGTTAAAAATAGGGTTAGAGTTATGATTAAGGCTATGTTTAGGGCTAAGATGAAGACTAGGATTTGTTTTAGGGTTAAGGATAGTCTATTAGGGCTATGGCTAATGTTAGGTCTTGGGTTACAGTTAGGGATAGATTTAGTGTTAGGTTTATGGCTTGGTCCAGTGTAAGGGTTAGGTTTTGGTTAGGGTCAGATTTAGATCTAGGGTTATTTTTAAAATCAGGGTCAGGATTAGTGTTTGGGTTAAGTTAGTGATTAGGTGCAGGGCTCAAATTAGTGTTAGATTTAGGGTTAGTGTAATGTATATGGTTAGGTTTAGGCCTAGTGTTATCAGAAGGGTTAGGGTTATTGTTAGGGTAATGTATAGGGTTAGCCCTAAGGTTAGGGCTAGGGTTATGTATAAGATTAGGGCTAATGTTTGGGCTAGGGTTAGGTTTAAGTTTAGGGTTAAAATTAGATTTAGGACTAAGATTAAGGCTAGTTTTGGGTTAGGTTATGGTTAGGGTTAAGGCTACCACTAATGTATGAATTAGGTTTATGACTACAGCTAGTTATAGGTTTAGAGTTAGATCTAGGTCTAGTGTTAAGGTTAGGTTTATGGTGATGATGATGTTTAGAGCCAGGGTTAGTGTTCGGTTCAGGGTCAGGGTCAGGGTTATTTTTGGGGTTAGGGTTAGACTATAATTAGTGATAGGATTAGGGCTAGGTGTAGGGTTATGATTTGTTTTTGGTTAAGGGTTAAGGTTAGGGCTATGACTTGGTTTTGTTTTATGGCTAGGGTTAGGGTTAGTGCTAGTTTAATGATTAGTCTTAGGGTTAGGGCTATTATAAGTGTGAGATTTAGGCTTAGGTTAAGGATTAGGAATAAGAGTAGAGTTATGGATAGGTTTAGACTTAGGGTTAGGCTTAAGTTTAGAGTTAGGTTTAGATCTAGGTTTTGTGATAGTGCTGAGTATAGGTCTAGGGTAGGGCTATGTTTAGGGCTAGGTATATGGTGATGGTAAGGGATAAGGTTACAACTAGGTATAGGGTTAGTGTGAGGGTTAGAGTTAGTCTTAGGACTAGGGTTAGGGTTAGGGATAGGGCTAATTAGGGCTTGGTTTAGGGCTAGGGTTAGTGTTAGGCCTAGGGTTACGGCTAGGTTTAGTGTTAGGTTTAGCATTAGGTTAGGTTTAGGGTAAAGGATGGCAATATAGCTAGTGCTAGGACTAGGATGAAAATTAGGGTTAAGGTTAGGGTTAAGGTTTGGGTTACGGTTATGATTAAGGTGAGGTTCCTTGCTAGGATGTGCGGTAAGGTTTGTATTAGGTTTAGGGCTAGATTAGAGCTAGAGCTAATGTCATGTCTAGCGTACTGTTAGAGACAGTTTTAGGGTCAGGTTTAGGGCTAGGTTTATTGTAAAATTTAGGTTTCTTTTTAGGGTCAGGTTTAGAACTATCGGTATTATTAGAGTCAGGGTTAAGTTTAGAGTTGGGCGTAGGTTAAGGTTTAGGTTTAGGGGTCAAATTAGTCTTATATTTAGGGAATCGGTAAGGACACAGTTAGATTTAGGGTTCAGGTTATGTTTAGGTTATAGATAGTATTAAGGCTAGTGCTAGGATTAGGTTTCCCCCTAGGGTTAGCATAAGGATTATAGTTATCTTAGGGTAATGAATAGGGTTAAAGTTAGGGTTAGGGCTAGGGTTATGGTTAGGATTAGGTCTAGGTTTAGGCTTAGGTTTCTAGTTAGGTCTATGTTTATTGTTAAGAATAGCTTTAGGTTTAATGCTAAGGTAGGGCTTGGATTAGGGCAAGGTTTTGTGATAGGTTAGAGCTATTGCTAATGTAAGAACTAGTGTAATGATTAAGACTAGTTTTATGGTTAATGTTAGGGCTAGATGTAGTTTCAGGGTTAGGGTGAAGTTTCGAGCTAGGGTTAGTGTTAGTGTAAAGGACAGTGTTCAGGTATGGTAATGGTTAGGGTTAACGGCGGATTAGGACTCAGGTGAGATCTAGAGGTAGGGTTAGAGTTTGGGTTAGGTTAAGGGTTATTGTTAAGGCTAGGTCTAGTTTGTCTTTAGGTCTAGAGCTATAGTTATGGCTAGATTTCGGATTAGGTTAGGGCTAGGGCTAGTGTTAGGGTTAGGTTTAGGTGTTAGGTTACCAGTAGGGCTTGTGTTAACGTTCAGTTCAGGGTTAGGTTTAGATTTACAGCTAAGATTAGTGTTAGAGTCAGAATAATGGTCAGGGATAGGGTTAGGGTTCAGTTTATGGTTATATATAGAATGAAGGCTAGGGTTAGAACTAGTTATAGAGTTAGGTTTTGGTTAGGCTAAGGATTAGTGCTAAGAATATGGTTAGCATTAGAGTGAGGGTTTGGCTTAGGGTAAGCGATAGGATTAGACCTAAGGTTAGGACTAGGGTTAGAGTTAGGTTTATGGTTAAAGCTCGTGTTAGGGCTTGGATTAGGACTAATTTTGTATTAGGTTTAGGGCTAGTGTTATGGTTATGGCTATTGTAAGAAATAGGGTTACGATTAAGGTTAGTTTTATGGTTAAGTTTAGGGCTAGGCCTATTGTTAGGGTTAGGTTTAAGGTTAGGGTGATGTTTAGAGCTAGGTTTAAGGTTTGGATTTGATTCAGGGTCATGGTTAGGTTTAGGGTTAGGTTTAGGTTTCAAATTAGGGCTAGGGTTAGAGCTGGTGTAGGGTTAGGGTTTGGCCTAGTGTAAGGGTTAGTGTTAGGTGTATGGCTCAGTTTTGTTTTAGGGCTAGGGCTAGGGTTAGGGCTACCTTTAGGAATAGCATTAGGGTTAGAGCTAATTTTAGTGTTAGGCTGAGGATTCAGTTTAGGGTTAGTTTTGGAGATAGGTTAGTGCTAGGGCTAAGGATTATGACTAGGATTAGGGCTTGGGTTAGGGTTATGGTAAAGGATAGAGTTAGTTTTAAAGATAGGTTTTGATCTATAATTCTGTGCTAGGGCAAGGGTTATGACTAGGGTTAGGGCTTGCGTTAGTGTTACGGTAAGGTGTAGGGTTAGAATAGGGATAGGTCTTGCGTGAGAATTATAGTTAATCTTAATTCTAGTGTAAGAGTTAGGGTTAGGAATAGGTCTATATTGGGGCTAGGATTAGAGCTAGGTTTAATATTAGGTTTAGGGCTAGAGTTAGGGTTATGATTAGGGCTAGGGCTAGGGTTAGGGTTAGTGTAAGGTTAGGGTTTAAGCTACGGTTAGGGCTAGGGGGAGTGTTACGTTAAGTGTTAGGTCTAGATTAGGGTTATGGTTATGACTATGGTTCGGGTTGGGGTTAGGGCTAGGGTTTTCTTTAGGGTTAGGGCTAGTTTTAGAGTAATGTATTGGATTAGATGTAAGATTAGTTTTAGGATTAAGTTTAGATTATGGTTAAATTTAGGTTCAGGGGTAGGTTTAGTTTTTATTTTTGGTATGGTTTAGGGTTAAGTTTATGGCAAGGGTTAGGTTAGGGTTAAGGCGAGCGTTAGGTTTAAGATTAGGGTTATGGATAGGGTTAGGTTTAGGGCTAGTGTTATTATTAGGGTTAGGATTAGGGTTAGGGTAATGTTAGGTTTAGAGCTAGGGTTAGTACTAGGGTTAAGTTCAGGATTAGGGCTAGGGTTAGGTTTATGTTTATGAATAGGCCTACGATTTTGTTCAGGCTAAGGGTTAGACTTTGAGCTACGATTATGTCTAAGGCGAGGGTTTGGGTTAGGGCTACATTTAGGATTATGGTTATTTTTAGGGTAGGTTTAGGTCTCAGAATAGTGCTAGGTTTTGTGTTAGGTTTAGGCCCAGGGTTAAAGCTATGTGTAATGTAAGATCTAGGGTTCTGATTAGAGCTAATTTTAGGGTTAGGGTTAGGGTTATGTCTAGTGTTAGTTTTAGGTTTTCGGTTAGGTTCAGGTTTAGAGCTAGGTTTAGTGTTAGTGATAAGGTCAGTGTTCAGGTTATAGTTAGGTTTAGGGTGAAATCCAGAATTAGGGCTAGGTTTAGGTCTAGGGATAGGGTTAGTGTTCGCTTTAGGTTAAGGATTACGTTAGGGCTAGGGCTCAGGGAGTTTTTAGGTCTAGGTCTAGAATTATGGCTATCTTGAGGATTAGGCTTAGGTCTAGGGCTACTGTTAGGCTTAGGGTTAGGTATAAATTTACTGGTAGAGCTAGTTTTAGTGTCTGGTTTAAAGTTAGGATCAGATTTAGACTGAGGTTTTGTGTTAGGGTCATGATTTGAGTTAGGTTTAGAGCTAGAATGAGGGCAAGGGTTAGGATTAGTAATAGGGTTAGGGTTTGGATTAGGATACGGATTACAATTAAGATTAAGTTTATCATTATGGGTATGGTTTGGCTTAAGGTAAGTAATATAGTTAGAGGTAAGGTTATGGCTAGGATTAAAGTTAGGTTTACATCTAGGTTTAAGACTCAGACTAGGGCTACTGTTTCTGTTAGGATTAGGGAGTATCAAAGAAATCTGACCAAATAATTTGGGGAGGTAGATCAGTACATGTATATTTCCCTGTTATCTCCAACAGTACTTTTGGATAAAGATGTTTTTGCATGCTTCAGCTTTGGTAAACTTTCACACGGAAGAAACCAGAGTGCCCACATAGAACTGATTGAGTGTGTGCAGTTTTAAGCAGTGAGCACCAACCCTGTTTGATTTCAAGTTCCATTTCCATTTACCCGTATAGGTCAAAATGAAGGAAATCTTAAAATACAAACTGTTCCTGAGAGCAAACCATTGAAGGGATAGGGCCCAGACCTGGGGAAAATAGTGAGGTTATGTAAAAATCAAATTATGCCAAATATCAAATGAATTTGAACAAAAATCACTCTAACACTGTATCTGACCCAACCCTAAACTAATTCTAACCTGTTTAGAGTATCTATGATCATAGAAGTCCCAAACTTGGGGAGCCTAAAGGGACAACTTAACAGATGAATCTTGTGCAGTATCAAAGAAATTTGGTGAAAATTGGGGGAGGTATTTTAGTACATTCATATTTTCCTGTTTTTTTTTCCTTAAAGTGCTCTTGGATAAATTGTATTTCATGTTTCAGCTTAAGGTACTTTCACAAAGAAAAACCAAAGAGTGCCCACAAGGGCTGATTGAGTGTGTGAAATTTCATGCAGATAGCACCAACACTGTTTGATTTCCAGCTCCATTGCATTCACACCTTTAGGCCCTAAGTAAGTGAAACCTAAAAATTCAAACTGTCCCTGACACTGAACCATTAAACCTTGAAGACCAAAACGTGGGGAGCCTACTAAGGCTAGGTCAAGGATGAATCCTGTACAGTATCAAATTAATCCAACCAAAAAAATTTGAAGCTCTTTCATTACATGTGTATTCTGCTTTCTCCTAATGCACCCAGAGATAAAGCTGTTACTTTTTACTTCATCTTAGGGCTACTTCCATGGAAAACACCAGATTATGCTCACTGAAAATTGATGGATTGTGTGAAGATTCAAGCAGATAGCCCAAACGCTCTTTGATTTCCAGCTTTATTACATTGACCCCTACATGTAAAAAAGAAGAGAAACCTGAAAATTGAAACTGTTCCTGAAAGAAAACCCTTTATGTAGGAGGCCCAAACATTTTGAGTATAGTCAAAATATAAAAAGATGAATCCTGCACAGTATCATAGCAATTTGAAAAGCAAAGTAACTCTTATCTTAACACTAGGTCTAATCCTAGTCCTAACACTAACCCTAACACTATCTTTAACCTGTTAAAGTCCCTTTGATCCTAGAAGTCCCACACTTGGGTGGCCAAGTTGGGTAAGTGAACAGATGAATCTTTCACAATATCAAAGAAGTCTGACCAAATAATCGGGGAGGTAGTTCAGTACATGCATATTTCCCTGATTTCTCCTAAAGTGCTCTCACATAAAGTTGATTTGCATGCTTCAGCTTAGGGCTACTTTTACAAGGAATAAATCAGAGAATGCCCATAGAAAACTGATAGAGTGTGTGAGCATTGAAGTAGCTAGCACCAACCCTGTTGGATTTACAGCTCCATTTCCATTTACACGCATAGGTCAAAATAAATGAAAACTTAAAATACAAACTGTTCAGGAGAACAAACCCTTGAAGTAAGAGGTCCAAACCTAAAGAATATAGTAAGGCTAGGTAAAAGTTGAATCCTGCTCAGTATCAAAGAAATTTGAACAAAACTAAATCTAACGAAATATTAGCTGTAAACCTATCCCTAAACTAATACACAATCTAACCTAACCTGTTTAGAAAACCATTGATCAGAGTAGTCCCCAAATAAAGGAGCCCAGTGGGGCAAGCTAACAGATGAATCCTGTGCAGTATCAAAGAAATCTGACCAAATAACTGGGGGAGGTATTTCAATACGTGCATATTTCCCTGTTTTCTCCTAATGTGCACTTGGATAAATAATTTTTTCATGCTTCAGTTTAAGGTACTTGCACAAGGAACAACCAGAGAGTGCCCATAGAGAGCTGATTGAGTGTGTGAAGTTTCAAGCAGCTAGTACTAACTCTATTTGATTTCCAGCTCCATTTTCATTCACGTCTATAGGCCATAATAAAGTGAAATCTAAAAATTCAAACTGTTTCTGACAGTGAACTGGCAAACCTTGAAAACTCAAACTTGGGTATCATACTAAGACTAGCAAAAGGATCAATCCTGTACAATATCAAAGTAATCCATGCAAAAAAAATGAAGCTTGCTCCTAAAGTGCTCACAGATAAAGGTGTTTCTTTCTAATTAAGCTTTGGTCTACTCCCACAAGAAAAAAAAAAGGGGGGGGGAGCATGTGCCCAGAGAACTGGTTGAGTGTGTGAAGTTAGAAGCAGGTAGTACAAACCCTGTTTGAGTCCAGCTCCATTTCCATTCACACTTATAGGGCAAAAAGAGGTGAAAGATGAAAACTAAAGATACTCCTGAGAGCAAACCCTTTTACTAGGAGGCCCAAATATGGGGAGCATACTAAGAGTAGAAAAAAGATAAATCCTGCCCAGTATTCATAAAGTTGATAAAAACTAACACTAACCCTAACACTAGTTCTAACCCTAACTCTAACCATAACACTGAGCCTAACCTGTTAAGAGAACCTTTGATCATAAAATTTTAAACTTGGGGAGACTAGTGTGACAAGCTGACATATGAATCCTGCACAGTATCAAAGAAATCTGACCAAATATTTGGGGGAGGTATTTCAGTACATGCATATTGCCCTGTTTTCTCCTGAAGTGCTCTTGGATAAACTTGTTTTGCATGCTTCAGCTTATCACTACTTTTATAAGGAAGAAACCAGAGAGTGCCCACAGACAACTGATTGAGTATATGAAGTTCCAACCAGCTAGCACCAACCCTCTGATTTCCAGATCCATTCTCATTTTCTTATATAGGTAAAAATGAAGTGAGATATTCACAACAAACTATTCCCAACAGTGAACCATTGAACCAAGAAGGCCCCAAACTGGGGCCCATAGTGAGGCTAGGTAAAAGATAAATCTTCCCAGTATCATAGAAATTTAAAGAAAACAAACGCTAACCCTAACACTATCTCTAAAGCTAGCCCTAACCCTAAACCTAACACTAACACTTACCTGTTTAGAGAACCATTGATCCTAGAAGTGCCAACCTTGGGGAGCCTAGGGGAGCAAGCTAAAAGATGAATACTGTGTAGTATCAATGAAATCTGATCAAATTGTTGGGAGACTTATTTCAGTACATACATGTATCTCTGTTTTATCCTTAAGGGCTCTCAGATACAGTTTCTTTTGCATGCTTCATCTTTGGTCTACCTTCAAAAGAAAGAAACTAGAGAGTGCCCACTGAGAACTAATTGTGTGAAGTTTCAAACACCTCTGGCGAACCCTATTTGATTTCCAGCTCAATTTTCATTCACATCAATAAGCCATAATGAAGGGAAACCCAAAATACAAACTGTTCCTGACAGTGAACCATTGTACCGACAAGGCTCAAACCTGTGGAGCATAATAAGGCTAAGTAAAAGATGAATCCTTCCCAGTACCATAGAAATTTGAAGAAATCTAGGGCCGCATGGGTGCTCTCGGCGCAGATGGAAGGCTGGGCTGTGCAGTTTCTCTGGGCGCTAACAGCACTCTCAGCCACACAGGCGCTCTCTGCACACACGGAAGGCAGCACAGAACACGGAGACTTTGCTTGAGAATCACCAGAACGAGCTGTGGACACAGCACAAGGTCACTCCAGAACGACACACCTCACCAAATACCATACATGGGTAATAGATGGAATCCATCTTGCAAAACCTTACTCACCATCTATCACTGGGCGTGGCTACCAGCTGGGTTCTGCAGCTTATCAGGTACCCAGTTTCCAACTCCCCTACCTCCAGCTGTGATAACTCAAGATTTTTCACACAAGCTTTTGGGGGGTGTAGCTATCAATGAGGAACAGCAACTGTACACACAGCTGGTTTCCAATTCAGAGACCAAAAGTAGGGAGGCTCCAGGTAGAAGCTCAAGCCCTCTCACCCTGGCTACCTCCTCCACCCTGAGCAAAGAGACTCAAGCTAGGAATAGAAAACTCCATCTAATGTAAGAAAAGAAAACAGAGTTCTGAGAGCCTTTTTTTTTCTTACTTTTCTTTTCTTGCTCTTCTCATCCATTCTCCTCTACCCTTTCCCCTCTGGTCCTCACAACCTCAACATATATGAAACCAAGTACTGTCCATGAAATCGGACTTTAAGAACTGAATCATTAGAATTGTATAATTTAGAGGAATTGCATAGGCCCCATCTCATCACCTGTTTATTTGCTCTTATTTTCTTTCTCCCTATCTTTCTTTATTTCCTTGTTATTTTTCTTCTTTTTTCTTTCTACCTCTATCCCACTTTCAGCCTCCTAACTTTTACTATTTATACATTGGGTAATTTTATGAATACCGACAAGCAGTTTGAATTTATACCTTCTTCCATGAATCCCCCGTCTAGTCATTAGAGTCCTCCTCCAAGTTGCTAAGTTAGATTAATCACATACCCTCATTCCTTTCCCCCTAACATAGAATCCTACCCCTGACCCTCAGTTCTCTATACACTACCAGAAATTGTATGCATTTTATGAAACTAATGACTATATTCTAAATAATAATTGAAGCCAACACCTGTAGACACAGAGTCTAAATATAAATGTATTTATAATGGTTAGGTTTAGGCTTCGGATTAAGGTTAGATTTAGAGTTAGGTTTTGATCTATGGTTAGGGCTAGGGCTAAGGATAGGGCAAGGGTTAAGACTAATGTTTGGGTTAGGTGTAGGATTATGGGAAGGGATAGGGTTAGAACTAGTGATAGGGCTAGTATGAGAGTTAGAGTTAGTCTTAGAGCTAGGATTAGGGTTAGGGTTAGGGTTAGGGATAGGGCTAAATTAGGGCTAGTGTTAGTGTTAGGTTTAGGCCTTGGGTTAGGGTTGTAGTTAGGATTACATTTAGGGTAAGGTATTGGGTTATAGCTAGTTTGAGGCCTAGGGCAAGGGTTAGTATTAGGGTTAGGGCTAGGATTAGGTTTATGGTTATGATTAAAGTTAGGTTTAGGGCCAGGATGAGGGCTAATGTTTGTGTTAGGATTAGGGCTAGTATTAGGGCTAGGGCTAATGTCAGGTCTAGTGTTACAGTTAGGGATAGATTTAGTGTTAGGTGTATACTAAGGGTCAGATTTAGAACTAGGGTTATTATTAGGGTCAGGATCAAGGTGAGGGTTTGGGTTAGGTTAGGGTTTATGTTTAGGGCTTGAATTAACATTAGGGATTCGGGTTAAGGTAATGAAAGAATTAGGTTTAGGGTTTAGGTGTGGTTTAGTTTAATGGGTAGGGTTATGTTTAGGCCTATGGTTAGCATCAGTGTTATCATTAGGGTAATCGATAGGGTTAGACCTAAGTTTAGGGGTAGGGTTATGTATAGGTCTAGGGCTTTGGTTTGTGTTAGTTTAGGTTGTAAGTGTGGTTTAGAGTAATAGATGGGATTAGGGTTAGGCCTAGGTTTAGCATAATGAGTTATCATTAGGGTAATGGATGGGGTTAGACCTAAGATTAGGGTACGGTTATGTATTGGATTAGGGCTTTTCGTGGGTTAGGGTTACATTTACGTTTAGGGTTAAAGCTAGGTTTAGTGCCTGAGGATGTGCCTCCAGAAGTAGCGTGCTCGCCTGCCATGTGCAGGGCGCTGGGTTTGATTCTCAGCACCACATAACAATAAAATAAAGATGTTGTGTCCACCGAAAACTAAAAAATACATATTAAAAAAAACTAGGTTTAGGACTTGGATTGAGCCTAGGTTTTGTGTTAGGTTAGGGCTAGGGTTAAGGCTACGGCTAATGTACAAAGCAGCGTTATGATTAGAGTAGGGTCAGGGATAGGGCTATGTCAAGTGTTAGGTTTAAATTTGCAGTTATGATGGTGTTTAGAGCTAGGTTTAATGTTAGGGTCAGAGTCAGAGTCCAGATTAGTTTTCAGGTCAGGGTCAGGACTAGAATTAGAGATAGGATTAGGGCTAGGTGTAGGGTTATGGTTATGATTTGGTTTTGCTTTAGGGCTAGGGGTAGAGTTAGGGCTAGTTTTAGAATTAGCACTAGTGTTAGTGTGAGGTTTAGTCTTAGGTTTAGGCTTAGATTAGGAGTTTTGTTTAGATCTAGGCTTTGAGCTAGGGGTAAGGGTAGGGCTAGGATTAGGGCTAAGTTTAGGGCTAGATATTGGGTGATGGTAAGGGATAGGGTTAGAAATAGGTATTAGGCTAGGGTGAGAGTTTGAGTTAGTCGTAGGACTAGGGTTAGTGTTGGGTTATTGTTAGGGCTAAATTAGGGCTGGGATTAAGAATATGGTTAGTGTTAGGGTTAGGCCTTGGTTGAGGGCTAGGGTTAGTGTTAAGGTTAGGGTTAGGGTTAGGGTTAGGTTTAGGTTAAGGGATGGGTTATAGCTACTTTTAGCACTAGGGTGAGGATTAGAGTTAGGGTTTGGTTATGGTTACATTTATGATTAAGACGAGGTTTATAGCTAGAATGTGGGCTAAGGTTTTTAGTAGGATTAGGGCCAGGATTAGAGTGAGGGCTAATGTCAGGTCTAGGGTTACAGTTAGGGGGAGGTTTAGGGTTAGGTTTATAGCTAGGTCTATTTTAATGGTCAGGTTTCTTGTTAGGGTCAGGTTTAGAGCTATAGGTATTATTGGGGTAAGGGTCAGGATAGGGTTTTTATTAGATTAAGGTTTAGGGTTAAGGCTCAAGTTATCATTATGGTTATGAATAGGTTAATGATAGTTTTAGGTTTAGAGTTGAGGTTAGGTGTAGGGCAATGGGTAGGGTTAGGGTTAAGTATAGGATTAGGGTTCAGTCTATGGTTAGCATAAGGCTTAGGGTTATCATTAGGGTAATGTAGTAGGGCTAGTGTTATGCTTAGGATTAGGTCTAGGGTTATGCCTGGGTTTAGGTTTAGGGCAAAGTTTAGGGTTATGGTTAGCTTTAGTGTTAAAGCTAGGGTAAAGTGTTAAAGTTAGGTTAGGGCTAGATATTGCAATAGGTTAAGGCTATGACAAATGTAAGAATTTTTTATTATTAGGGCTAAGTTTAGAGTTAAATATAGAGCTAAGTATAGTTTTATGGTTAGGTTTAGGGTTAAGGTGATGTTTAGAGATAGGGTTAGTGTTAATATCAGGGTCAGTTTTCAGTTTAGGGTATGGTTAATGGTAAAGCCAGAATTAGGACTAGGTATAAAACTAGTGGAAGTGTTAGTTTTTGGCTTTAGGCTAAGGGTTATTATTAGGGCTAGAGCTAAGTTTTTCTTTAGGTCTAGGGCTAGAGTTATGGATAGTTTAGGATTAGGTTTAGGTCTAGGGCTAGTGTTAGGGTTAGGTTTAGGTATAAGGTTACCAAGAGGGCTAATGTTAGGGTTCGGTTTAGGGTTAGGTTCAGGTTTAGACCTATAATTAGTGTTAGGGTCAGAATAAGGGTCAGAGTTAGGGTTAGGGTTTGGGTTATGGTTAGAGCTAGAATGAGGGCTAGGGTTAGGACAACTAATAGGGTTAGGGTTTTGGTTAGGTTGAGGAATAGAATTAGGATTAGGATTAGAATTAGCGTTAGGTTTAGGGTTTGGCATAGGGTAAGGGATAGGTTTAGAGCTGGGGTTAGGGCTAGGGTTAGGGTTAAAGCTAGGTTTAGGGTTCAGATTAGGGCTAGTTTTGTGTTAGGGTTATGGCTAGGGTTAGAGCAATGGCTAATGTAAGAACTATGGTTTATAGGGTTAGTTTTAGGGTTATGGTTAGGGGTTAAATCTCTAGTGTTAGGATTATGTTTAAGGGTAGGGTGAAAGATAGAGCTAGTGTTAGTGTTAGGTTAATAGTCAGGGTCAGGTTTAGTTTTAGGGTTAGGGTTAGGACTTGAATTAAGGCTAGGATTACTGTAAGGGTTCGGTTTAAGGTTAGGGTGGTGTTTAGAGCTAAGGTGAGTGTTAGGATATGAGTCAGAGTTAGGGATAGTATTAAGGTTAAGATTAGGACTCCAATTAGGCTAGGGTAAGGTCTAGGTGTAGTGTTAAGGTTTGGTTTAAGTTAAGGTTTAGGGTTAGGGCTCTTGCTCGGTTTTGTTTTACTGGAAGGGTTAGTGTTATTGCTAGTTTTATTATTAGCATTCGGGCTAGGGCCATTGTTAATGTTAGGCTTAGGTTTAGGTTTAGGGCTAGATTTAGAGTTAAGGTTAGATCTAGGGTTAGGACTAGGAATAAGGATTTGGTAATGGTTATGGCTAGGTTTAGGGCTAGGTTTAGGATTACAGTAATGGATAGTGTTAGAAGAAGGGACAGGGCTACTGTGAGAGTTAGAGTTAGTCTTAGGGCTAGGGTTAGGGTTTCGGTTAGGGATAGGGGATTAGGGCTAGGATTAGGGCTAGGATTAGTGTTTACCTTAGGCCTAGAGTTAGGGTTAGGGTTAGGTTTAAGTTTAGGATAAGGAATGGCATTATAGCTAGGCTTAGAGATAAGGTGAAGGTTAGAATTAGGGTTAGGGCTATGGTTAGGTTAGGGTTAGGGTAATGATTAAGGCTAGGTTTGGGGCTAGGATGAGGGCTATGCTTTATTTTAGTGTTAGGGCTAGGATTAGGCCTAGGGCTAATATCAGATCTAGGGTTACGGTTAAAGATATTTTTAGGGTTAGGTTTATCCCTACCTATAATGAAAGGGTTAGGTTTAGCTTTGGGGTCAGGTTTAGATCTAGGGTCAAGGTCTGGGTTAGAAGTTTGGTATATGATAAGGTTTAAAGTTAGGGCTTGAATTAGCATCATGGTTAGTGTTAGTGTAATTATAATATGAGGTATAGGGTTTAGGTTTGGTTTAGAATAATGCGTATGTTTAGGATTAGGGATAGGGTTAGGTTTAGGCCTAGAGTTATGGTTATTGCAATGGATAGGTTTAGAGATATGTTTAGGGCTAGGGTAATGGTTTTGACTAGGGTTAGCATTAGGATTAGGTTTAGGGTTAAAGCTCGGGTTAGGTTTTGGATTAGGGCTAGGTTTTGGGTTAAGTTAGTGCTAAGGTTAGGGGTAAGGCGAATGTTAGTATCAGGGTTACAATTAGGGTTAAATTTAGGGTTAGGGTTAGTGGTAGGTCTAGTGTTAGGTTTAGGGTTAGGGTTAGGGTGATGTTTAGACTAGGGTTAGTATTATGGTCAACTCAGGGTCAGTGTCAGTTCCAGCTTTCAGCTTAAAACTAGAATTAGAGCTAAGGTTATGTTTAGAGTTAAGGGTTTGTTTAGATTAAGGGTTAGAGTTAGGGCTATGGCTCAGTTTTGTTTTAGGGCTAGGGTTAAAGTTAGATTTAGAGTTATGGTTAGGGTTAGGCTTAGGGTTAGGGTTTGATTTAGAGTTAAAATTAGATCTAGGTTAGGGCTAGAGCTAATGATAGGGTTAGGCTTAGGGTTAAGGTTTGATTTAGAGTTAAAATTAGATCTAGGTTAGGGCTAGAGCTAATGATAGGGCTAGGGTTAGGGCTGGGTTTAGGGCTAGAATTAGGGTTCCTGCATGTGATAGGGTTAGAACTAGTGATGGTGCAAGGGTGAGAGTTAGTCGTAGGGCTAGGGTTTGAGCTAGGGTTATGAATAGGCCTAAATTATTGCTAAGATTAGGGCTAGGGTTAGTTCCTGGGTTAGGCCTAAAGTTAGGTTTAGGGTTAGGATTAAGGCTAGGTTTAGGCCTGGGGTTTGTGTTAGGTTTAGGGCTAGGATTAAGGCTATGGCTAATGTCAGGTCTAAGCTTATGGTTGGGGATAGTTTTAGGATTAGTGTTTATGGCTAGGTCTAGTGTAGGGGTTAGGTTTAGTATAAAAGTCATCCTTAGAGCTAGGAGATTTATTAGGGTCAGGGTCAGTGTTAGAGTTTGTTTGAGGTTAGCTTTTAGGGTTAGCACTTGAATTAGCACTAGGGTGTGGGTTACGGTAATGATAGGGTTTTGTTTAGAGTTAGAATTAGGTTTAGGGTAATTGATAGGTTTAGGGTTAGCAATAGGTTTAAGGTTAGGCCTAGGGTTCACATTAAGGTAAGGGTTATGGTTAGTATAATGGATAGCATTAGAGTTAAGTTTTGGGCTAGGTTTATGGTTAAGAAGAGGTCTTGAATAAGGGTTAGGGTTAGGGTTAAAACTAGGGTTAGGCTTAGGTTTATGTTTAGCATAAGGGTTCGGTTTTCATCTATGGTTAGGGCTAGGGTGAGGGTTAGGTTTAGGGTTACTTCTAGAGATAAGATTATAGTACTCATAGGGTTAGGGTTAGGATTAGGGCTAGGGACATCATTAGGGATAGGGTTAGGTTTAGGGTAATGTATACGATTAGATGTAGATTTAGGGCTATGTTTAAAGTTAGACTGAGGTTTAGGCTTAGAGTTAGGGCTATGGTTATGTTTAGGTTTATAGTAAGGGTTAGGGTTTGAGCTAGGGTTAGGTCTATGGCAAGTGTGAGATTTAAGGTTAGGTCTAGGGTTAGTTTCCAGTTAGTCTTAGGTTTAGCATTAAGCCTAGGATTATCAATAAGGTTAGGTTTAGGTTTAGAGTAATGAGTAGGTTTAGAGCTAGGTGTAGGTCTAGGGTTAAGTTTAGAATTAGGGATAGGGTTAGGGTTAGATTGAGGGATAGGTTTAGGTTTATGTTTAGAGAAATGTTTAGGCTTTGAGCTAGGATTAGGACTAAGGCGAGGGTTAGGTTAGGGTTACTGCTAGGGTTAGGGTTAGGGTTAGGTTTATGCTTAAGGCTTGATTTAGGCCTAGGACTAGCTCTAACTTTTGTGTTATGTTTAGGGCTAGGGTTATTGCTATGGGTAATGTAAGAGCTAGGGTTATGTTCAGAGCTAGCTCTAGGGTAAGGGTTATGGCTAGGTCTAGTGTTCGGTTTAGATAAGCACTAGGGTTACTCTTAGTGTTTGGTTTAAGGTGAGGGCTGTGTTTAGAGCTAGGGTGACTTTTAGGATATCAGTCAGGTCAGGGTGTGCTTGAAGGTTAGGGTTATGACTTGAATTAGGGCTAGGGTTACTGTTAGGGTTTGGTTTAATTTTAGCGTGGTATTTAGAGCTAGGGCCAGTGTTAGGTTATGAGTCAGGGTCAGGGTAAGTTTTAAGGTTAGGGTTAGGACTTGAATTAGGGCTAGAGTTTTCTCTAGGTATAGTGTTAGGGTTTGGTTTAAGTTAAAGTTTATTGTTAGGGCTGTTGCTCAGTTTTGTTTTAGGCTTTGGGCTAGTTTTAAGATTAGCATTAGGGTTAGGGCTAGTGTTAGTGTTAGGCTTAGGGTTAGATTTGGATTTAGCGTTAGATCTAGGATTAGGGCTAGGTCTAACTATTGGGCAAGGGTTAGGGCTAGGGTTATGGTTATGGTAACAGATAGGGTTAGAAGTAGGGCTAAGGTTAGGGTGAGAGTTAGAGTTAGTCTTGGGGCTAGGGTTTTGGTTATTTTTATGGATAGGGCTAAGTTAGGGCTGGGATTAAGGCTAGGGTTAGTGTTCAGCTTTGGCCTAGTGTTAGGGCTAGGGTTATAGTTAATTTTAGGATACGTTATGGTGTTATTGCTAGGTTTACAGGCAGGGTGAGGGATAGAATTAGGGTTAGGGCTAGGGTTAGGGTTAGGGTTATGATTAAGGCTAGGTTAAGGGCTAGGATGAGGGCTAGGGTTTGTTGTAGTTTTAGATCTAGAATTAGGGCTAGGGATAATGTCAGCTCTAGTGTTACAGTTTGGAGTATATTTAGGGTTAGGTTTGTGTCTATGCCTAGTGTACTGGTTAGGCTTTGGGTAAGGGTCAGGTTTAGAGCAAGGTGTATTTTTAGGGTCAAGATCAGTGTTAGGGTTTTTTTTTAGGTTAAGTTTTAGGGATAGGGCTCAAATGAGCATTAGGTTTAGTGTTAGGGTTATGGTAATTGATTGGGTTAAGTTTAGATTTCAGGGTAGGTTTAGGTTTTGGAGAGCATTAGGGTTAGCAAAAGGGTTAGGGTTATGCCTAGGGTTAGCATTAGGATTAGGGTTATCATAAGGATAGTATATAGGGTTAGATCTATGGTTAGGGCTAGGGTTAGGTTAGGATTAGTGCTAGAGTTAGGTTAGGTTTGGGGTTAGAGCTATTAATCCTAGCTTAGGGTTAGGGTTAGGTTTATATTTAGGGTAAAGTTTAGGTTTTTGAGCTAGGGTTGGGTCTAGGACAAGGGTTAGGTTTAGTGTTATGGTCAGGGTTAGGTTTATGGTTAGGGCTGGGGTTTTCATTAGGGTTAGGATTAGGTTTAGGCTAATGGATTGGGTTACATGTAAGGTTAGCTTTATTGTTAAGGTTAGGTTTAGGTTTAAGTTTAATTTTAGGGCTAGGTTTACTGTTGATTTTAGGGTCAGAGTTAGGGTTTGAGTTAGGGTTAAGACTATGGCAAGGTTTAGGTTTAGGGTTAGGTCTAGGGTTAGGTTTATGGTTAGGGTTAGGGTTTCAGTTAGGGTTATGGATAGGGTTATCATTAAGGTTATGTTTAGAGTTAGGGTAATGGCTAAAGTTAAAGCTAGTGTTAGGTCTAGGGTTAACGTTAGAATTACGGCTCCGGTTAGGGTTATGATTAGGGATTGTGCTAGGGTTATGTTTTGTCTAAGGGTTAGGCTTTCAGCTCAGGTTCGGACTAAGGTGAGGATTAGGGTTAGGGTTAGGACTAAGGTTAGGGTTATGCTTAGGGTAGGTTTAGGCCTCGATTAGTGTTAGGGTTATTTAAGTTTTGTGTTAGGTTTAGCCCTAGGGTTAGTGCTATGTGTAATGTAAATTCTAGGGTTCTGATTAGAGCTAGTTTTAGGGTTAGGCTTAATGCTAGATCTAGTGTTAGGTTTAGGTTTGGGGTTAAGGTAAGGTTTAGAGCTAGGTTTAATGTTAGTGTCAGGGCCAGTATTCAGGTTAAAGTTAGGGTTAGTGTGAAATCCAGAATAGTACTAGGGTTAGGTCTAGTGGCAGGGTTAGTGTTTGGTTAGGTTAAGGTTTATCCATAGGGCTAGCACTAAGTTTTTGTTTAGGTCAGGGGCTCGAGTAATATCTAAATTTAGGATTAGGTTTAAGTATGGGGCTAGTGTTAGGTTTAGGTTTAGGTATAAGTTTAATGGTAGGGCTAGTTTCAGGTTTCGGTTTCTGTTAAGGTCAAATTTAGACCTATAATTAGTGTTAGGGTCAGAATAAAGGTGAAGGTTAGGGTGAGGTTTGGGGTTAGGATTAGATCTAGAATGAGGTCTGGTGTTAGGACTAGTAATAGGGTTATTGTTTGGGTTTGGCTAAGGATTAGGATTAGGACTAGAGTTAGCATTATGAATAGGGTTTGGCTTAGGGTAATGGATAGAATTAATGGTAGGGTTAGGGCTAGGATTAGAGTTATGTTTAGGGCTAGTTTTAGGGTTAGGTTTAGCGTTAAATCTAGTGTTAGGGTTAGGGTTAGGGTTTGGCTAAGGCCAATATAAGAACTAGAGTTATGATTATGGTTAGTTTTAGGGTTATGGTTTCGGCTAGGTCTAGTGTTAGCATTAGTTTTAGGGTTAGGGTGATATTTAGAGCTAGGGTTTGTGAATGAGGGTTAGTTTTAGGCCTAGGACTCGAATTAGAGCTTGGGTTATGGCTAGTTATGGGTTAGGGTTTGGTTTAAGTTAAGATTTAGGGTTAGAACAATGGCTAGGTTTTATTTTAGGGCTAGAGCTTGGATTAGGGCTATTTTTAAGATTAGCAATAGAGTTAGAGCTAGTTGTAGAATGAGGTTTTGGCTTAAGATTATAGTTAGATTTAGAGTTATGGTTAGATCTAGGGTTAGAGCTATGGCTAGCGTTAGGGCTCAGGTTAGGGCTATTGTGAGGGTTAAGGTAACGAATAGGGTTATAAATAGAAAGTGCTAGGTTGTGAGTTAGAGTTAGTCATAGGCCTAGGGTTAGGGGTATGGTTAAGGTTAGATTTCTAATAGGGCTAGGATTAGTGCTATGATTAGTGTTAGAGTTAGGCCTATGGTTAGGGCTAGGGTTAGGGTTAGTTTTAGGGGAAGGGATGGGGTTATATAGCTAGGTTCAGTGCTATTGTGAAGGTTATATTTAGGGATAGGGATAGAGTGAGGATTTCATTTAGGATTAAGTAGGTTTAGGGCTCGGATGAGGGCTATGGTTTGCGTTAGGGTTAGGGCTAAGATTAGGGCTAGGGATAATGTCAGGTCTAGGGTTATGGTTAGGGATAGTGATAGGGATAGGTTTATGGCTAAGTCTAGTGTAAGGATTAGGTTTAGTGTAGGGCTCAGGTATAGAGCTAGGTTATTATTAGGGTCAGAGTATGAGTTATGGTTTGGTTTGGGTTAAGGCTTACAGTTAGGGCTCAAAATATCATTAGAGTTAGGGTTGGGGTTAGGGTACTGGATAGAGTTAGATTTACAGTACAGGTTAGGTTTAGAGTAATATATAGGATTAGTGTTAGGGATAGTGTTAGGGTTAGGCCAAGGGTTAGCATTTGGTTTAAGCTAAACAAGTGAATAGGTTTAGTGCTAGTGTTAGGGCTTTGGAAAAAGTTAGGATTAGGGCTAGGATTGGGTTACTCCTAGGGTTAGTGTTAGGGTTCGGTTTAGGGTAAATGTTAGGGTTTGAGCTAGGTTTAGGGCTAGGGCAAGGGTTAGGGTTAGAATCAGGGTTACAATTAGGGCTACGGTTAGGGTTAGGGTTAGGGTTAGGGCTAGGGTTAGCATTATGGTTCGGGTTATGTTTAAGGTAATGGATAAAGTTAGAGCTAGTATTTGGGCTATGGTTACACTTAGGGTTAGGTATAGGGTTAGGGTTAGGTTTAGAGCTAGGGTTATTTTTACAATAAGGGTTAGAGTTTGAGTTAGGGTTAGGGCTAGGGCAAGCATTAGGTTTAGAGTTTGTGCAAGTGTTAGGGTTAAGGTTATGCTTAATTCTAGGTTTAGGGCTTGTATTAGGGCTAGGTTTTGTGTGAGGTTTATGGCTAGTGTTAGGGCTATGGGTAATGTAAGAGCTAGGGTTATGTTTATGGCTAGTTTTTTGGGTCAGGGTTATAGATATGTCTAGTGTTAGGTTTAAGTTTTGAGAAAGGATAAGGATTAGAGATAGGGTTTGTGTTAGGGTAAGCATAAGTGTTCGGGTCAGCATTGGGTTTATTGTTAGGGCTAGAATTAGAACTAGGGTTAGGTATAGAGCTAGGGTTAGTCTTAGCATTAGGTTAATGGTTATTTTAGAGCTAGGGCTAGGTTTTAGTTTAGGACTAGGGCTAGAGTTATGGCTGTATTTAGGATTAAGTTTGGGTCTAGTTCTAGTGTTATGGTTAGGTTTAGGTATAGGTTTACTGGTAGGGCTAGTGTTAGGGTTCAGTTTAGTGTTTAGGTCAGGCTTTGAACTAGGGTTAGTGATAGGGTCAGCATAAGAGCAAGGGTTGGGCTTAGGTTTTAGGTTAGTTTAGAGATAGAATGAGGGCTAGGATTAGGACTAGGAATATAGTTAGTGTTTGGGGTAAGCTAAGGATTAGGTTAAAAGTAGTGTAGCATTGGGGTGAGAGTTTGTTAGGGTAAGGTTTAGGTTCAGAATTAGAGTTAGATTTAGAGTTAGGGTTAGTTCTAGGTTTAGGACTATGGTTCGGGTTAGGACAAAGTTTAGGGCTAGTGTTAGGGTTAGACAATAGATAAGTTTGGTACTAGAAATAGGTCTAGGGCTAGAGTTAGTGTTAGTCTTAGGGCTAGGGTTAGAGTTACGGTTACAGTTAGCAATAAATTAAGGTTAGGATTTGAGCTTCGGTTCGTGTTAGGTTTAGGCCTAGGGTTAGGGCTAGGGTTAGTGTTAGTGGTAGTGTTAGGGTTAGGGTTAGGGATAGGGGAAAGGATGTGGTTACACCTAGGTTCAGAACTAGGGCAAGGGTTGAAATTAGGGTTTGGGATAGGATTAGTGTTCGGGTTAGGATTAAGGCTAGGTTTACGATTAGGATGAGGGCTCGGGTCTGTGTTAGGTTTAAGGCAAGAATAAGGTAGAGTGCTCATGTCAGGTCTAGGGTTACATTTAGGGATACTGTTAGGGTTAGTTTTATGGCTAGCTCTAGTTTAAAGGTTATGTTTAGGGTAAGGGTCAGTTTAGAGCTTGGTGTGTTATTAGAGTCAGGGTCTTGCTCAGAGTTTGGATTAGGTTTTGGTTTATTATTAGGGTTCGAATTAGCATTAGGGTTAGGTTTAGAGTTAGGGTTAGAGTAATAGATAGTGTTAGGTTTAGTGTTCATTTTAGGTTTACGTAAGGATAAGTTTAATATTAGCGAAAGGTTTGTGGTTAGGCCTAAATGGATAGGGTTAGATTTAGGTTTAGGACTAGGGTTAGTGTTAGGTTTAGCGTTAACTGTTAGGGTTTGTGCTAGGATTAGGACTATGGCAAATGTTAGGTTTACGGTTAGGTCTAGGGTTAGGTTTAAAGTTAGGGTTAGTGAGGGTTTAGGGTTAGGACTAGGTTACGTTTACAGTTAGGGTTACAGTATGTTTAGGTTTAGGGGTAGTGTTATTATGATGTTTATAATTAGGGTTAGGGTAATGGGTGGGGTTAGAGCTATGTTTAGAGCTATGTTTGGGTTAGGCTTATGTTTAGGGTAATGGATAGGTTTAGGTCTAGGATTATTGTTAGGATTAAGGCTAGGGTTAGTTTTAGGTCTAGGGTTAGTGTTAGGGTTAGGTTTAGGGTAAGTGTTAGAGTTTGAGCTATGGTTAGGGCTAAGTTGATGGTTAGGGTTAGTATCAGGTCTAGGTTTAGGATTAGGTTTAAGTTTAAATCTAGGGTTATCATTAGGGTTAGGGTTATGTTTAGGGTAATGGATAGGGTTAGAGCTAGAGTTAGGGCTAGGATTATGGTTAGGATTAAGTCTAGGGTTAGGTTTAGGGTTAGGGCCAGATTTAGGTTTAGGTTTAGGTTTAGGGTAATGGTTAAGGCTAAGGTTAGGGTTAGGGTTAAAACAAGGTGTAGGGCTCAGTTTAGGGATAGATTTTGCATTAGGTTAAAGCTATGGGTAATGTAAGAACTAGAGTTATGATTAGGGCTACTTTTAGGGTTACAGTTAGGGCTAGTACTAGTTTTAGGTTTATGTATACTTTTAGAGCGATGTTAGAGCTAGGGTTAGTTTAAGGTCAGAGTCGGGCTCAAGGTTAGTTTTAGGGTTAGGTTAGGACTGGAATTAGGGCTATGGTTAGGGCTAGGTGTAGGGTTAAGTTTTGGTTTAGATAAGTGTTAAAGTTAGGGCTATTGCTTTGTTTTATTTTAGGGTTGAACTAGATTAGGTCTAGTTTTCAGATTAGTGTTACTGTTAGAGCTAGTGTTAATGTGAGGCTTAGGCTTAAGTTTAGGGTTGGAGTTAGAGTTATGGTTAGTTTTAGGGTTAGGGCTAGGGCTAGTGTTAGGGCTAAGGTTAGGGCAAGAGTCAGGGTTATGTTAAAGGATAGGGTTAGATCTAGAAATAGGGCTAGGGCAAGAGTTAGAGTTAGTCTTAGGGGTAGTGGTAGGATTAATGCTAAATTAGGGCTAGGATCAGGTCTAGGATTAGTGCAAGGGTTAAGTCTAGACTTAGAGTTATATTTGGGTGAAGGGTTGGGTTTATAGCAAGGTTCAGAACTAGCGTGAGGGATAAAATTAGGGATAGGGCTAGAGTTCTGGTTTGGGTTTGGATCAAGGTTAGGTTTAGGGCTAGGATGAGGGCTAGTGTTTGTGTTAGGGTTATGGCAAGAATTAGGGCTAGGGCTAATATCAGGTCTAGGGTTATGGTTAGGGATAGTTTTGGGGTAAGATTTATGGCTAGGTCTAGTTTCAGAGTTAGGTTTAGTGTGAGGTTCAAGTTGAGAGCCAGGGGTATTATAATAGTCAGAATCAGGTTTTGGGTTTGTGTTAGATTGAGGTTTAGTGTTATGGCTCAAATTAGCATTAGGTTTGAGTTAGGGCTAGTGTAATGAATAAGGTTAGGTTTAGGCTTCAGGTTTGGTTTAGGGCTCAGGTTAGATTTAGTGTAATTGATAGGGTTAGGGTAAGGCCTACGGTTAGCATTAGGTTTATTGTTATCATTAGGGTAATGGAAAGGATTAGTGCTAGGTTTATGTTTAGGATGAGGGCTAGAGTTAGAGTTAGGTTTAGGGTTAAGGCGAGGGTTAGGTTTAGGGTATGGGTTAGGATTTGAGCTAGGGTTAGTGCTAAGGATAGGGTTAGGCTTAGGATTAGGTCTAGGATTATGATTAGGGTTACCATTATGTTTAAGGGTATGGACAGGTTTAGATGTTGGGTTAGGGTTAGGGTTAGGTTTAGGTTTAAGACTAGGGTTAGAGTTGAGTTTAGCATAATTGTTAGAGTTTGAGCTAGGGTTAGGACTGTGGCAAGGGTTAGGTTTATGGTTCAGTCTAGGTTTAGGTTTACAGTTAGGGTAGAATAGGTTTAGGTTTAGGGATAGGGTTATCATGATGTTTATATTTAGGGTTAGGGTTATCGGTGGGGTTCGAGCTTAGGTGAAGTCTAGTTTTAAGTTTAGGATTAGGGCTAGGGTTAGAGTTAGGGTTAGGCTTATCATTTTCTTAAGGTTAGGTTAAGGGTAATTGTCAGGGATTGAGTAAGTGTTAGGGCTATGTTGAGGCTTCAGGTTAGAATCTGGGCTAGGGATAGAGTTAGGGTTAGGGTTAGGGTTAGGGTTAGGGCTAGGTTTAGTATTAGGTTTAGGGTTTTGGTTAGGGTAATGGATAGAGTTAGAGCTAGAGATTGGGCTATGGTTACGGTTAGGATTAGAGCTAGGATAGGGTTTAGGTTTTGGGCTAGGGTTATGTTTAGGGTAAGGGCTAGAGTTTCACCTAGTGTTAGTGATAGGGCTAGGTCCAGGATTAGGTTCTGCCTTAGGGCTAGGGACAGAATCATGGTAGGTTTAGGGTTAGGGTTAAGGTTAGGGCTAGGGTTATCATTAGGGTTAGGGTAATGGATATGGTTAGATATAGGGTTAGGTTTAGGTTTAGGGTTAGATTTACTTTTAGGGTTAATGTTAAGGCTACGTTTATGTTTAGGTTTATGGTATAGCTTAAGTTTTGAGCTAGTGTTAGGGCTATGGAGAGTGTTAGGTTTAGGGTTTGGTCTATTGTTAGTTTTCAGGTTAGGGTTAGGATTATGGTTAGGGTTAAGGCTAGGGTTAACAATACAGTTAGGTATAGGGTTAGAAAAGTTGTAGTTTTAGAGCCAAGTTTAGGGATAGGGTTAAGTTCAGGGTTAGGGCTAGGGTTAGTGTTTAGGGTAAGGTATAGGTCTAAGTTTATATTTATGGTAAGGGTTAGACTTTGAGTAAGGTTTAAGACTAAGGCTAGGGTTAGGTTTAGAGTTAGGGTTAGGGCTAGGATTAGGGTTAAAGGTACACGTAGGTCTAGATTGAGGCCTAGAATTTGCTCTAGGTTTTGTGTTAGGTTAAGATATAGAGTTAGGGCTATGGTTAATGTAAGAGCTAGGATTATGATTAGGGCTAGTTGTAGGGTTAGGGTTATGGCTATGTCTAGTGTTAGGTTTAGGTTTTTGGTTAGGGTCAGGTTTAGACTTAGGTTTAGTGTTAAAGGCAGGGTCAGTGTTCAGGTTAGTGTTAGAGCTAAGGTTAAAGCCAGAATTGGGACTAGGTTTGTGTCTAGGGGTAGGGTTAGTCTTGGCATTAATTTAAGTTAAGGGTTGTTCTTAGTGCTAAGGCTAGTTTTTTTTTAGGTTTAGAGCTAGAGTTAAGTCTAAATTTAGGATTAAGTTTAGTTCTAGGGTTACCTTTAGGGTTAGGGTTTTGCTTAGGGTTAGGGATAGGGTTAGAGCAAGTGTTAGGGGTAGGGTTAGGGTTAGGGGTAGGGTTAAAGCTAGGTGTAGGGCTCGGATTAGGGCTCGTTTTTGTGTTAGTGTTGGGGCTAGGGTTAGGGCTACAGGTAATGTAAGAACCAGGGTTACAATTAGGGTTAGCTTGGGGTTAGGGTTTGGGGTAGTTCTAGTGTTTGTTAGATTTAAGGTTAGGGTGATATTTAGAGCTAGAGTTACTTCTAGAATAGGAGTCAGGGTCAGAGTTAGTTTTAGGGTTTGAGTTAGGACTCGAATTAGAACTAGGTTTACTCTTAGGGTTCAGTTTAAGGTTAGCATCATGTTTAGAGCTAGGGTGAGTATTAGGATATGAGTCAGGTTCAGGGTAAGTTTTAAGCTTAGGGTTAGGAATCAATTAGGGCTAGGATTAGTTTTTGTAGTAGTATAGGGTTTGGTTTAAGTTAAGGTTTAGTGTTAGCTCTATTGCTCGGTTTTGTTTTAGTCCTAGGGTTAGAGTTAGGGCTAGTTTTACAATTAGTATTAGGGTTAGTGCTAGTGTTAGTGTTAGGCTTAGACTTAGAGTTAGGGTTACATTTATAATTATGTTAGATCTAGGATTAAGCTAGGATTAAGGATAGGGCAAGGGTTAGGTCCAGGGTTAGAGTTATGGTAAGGGATAGGTTTTGAACTAGGAATAGGGCTAGTGTGAGAGTTAGAGTTAGTGATAGGGCTAAAGTTAGAGTTAGGGTTTATGATAGGGTTAAAATAGGGCTAGGATTAGGACTAGGGTTAGTGTACAGCTTAGGCCTAGTGTTAGGGATAGGGTTAGGTTTAAGTTTAGGATAAAGAGTGGCGTTATAGCTAGGTTTAGACGTAGGGTAAGGGATAGAGTTAGGGTTAGGGCTAGGGCTGGGGTTAGGGTTATGATTAAGGCCATGTTTATGGCTAGGATGAGGGCTAGTGGTTGTATTAGATTCAGGGCTAGGATTAGTTATAGGGCTAATATCAGGTCTCGGGTTATGGTTAAAGATAGATTTAGGGTTAGGCTTATGGCTACATCTAGTGTAAGGGTTAGGTTTAGGGTAAGGGTCAGGTTTAGAGCTCAGGGAATTATTAGGACTAGGATTTGACTTAGGTAAGGATTTAGGTTTATGGCTCAAATTAGCATTAGGGTTAGGTTTAGGGATATAGTTAGGGTTTGTTTTAAGTTTCAGGTATGGTTTAGGGTAATTGATATGTATAGCGTTCGTGATAGGTCTAGGGTTAGGCTTAGGGTTAGCATTAGGGTAAGGGTTATGGTTAGGGTAATTCAGAGGGTTAGAGCTTAGATTAGAACTAGAGTTATGGTTAGTAATATGCCTTGAGTTAGGGTTAGAGTTAGTGTTAGAACTAGGGTTAGGGTTTGGTTTAGGGTTATATTTAGCATAAAGTTTAGGTATTGAGCTAGGGTTAGGGCTAGGTTTAGGGATAGGTCTAAGGATAGGATTGCGGTAGGTTTAGGTTTAGGGTATGAGTTAGTGCTAGGGTTATCATTAACATGAGGGTTAGGGTTAAGGTAACTGATAGGGTTAGGTTAGGTTTAGATTTTTTTAGAGTTAGAATTAGTGATAGTTTTAGAATTAGAGCTATGGTTATGTTTAGGATTATGGTTAGGTTTATGATTTGATCTAGAGTTAGTGCTATGCTGAGTTTAATTTTAGGGTTATGTCTATGGTTAGTTATCTGGTTAGGGTTAGGGATAACATTAGGGTTCGGGCTAGGATTATCAATAAGTTTAGGTTTAGGGTTAGGGTAATGGGTAGGTTTAGAGCTAGGTTTTGATCTGGGTTATGTTTAGGATTTGGGCTATGGTTAGTGTGAGGGTTAGGTATAAGTCTAGGCTTATGTTTAGGATAAGGGTTAGGCTTTTAGCTACCTTAGGACTAAGGTGAGGGCTAAGGTTATGTATAGGGCTAGTATTAGGGTTAGGGTTAAGTTAGGGCTAGGTTTAGGCCTAAAATTACCTCTATGTTTAGAGTTAGGTTTAGGCCTAAGGTTAGGGCTATGGGTAATGTAAGATCTAGAGTTATTAGGGCTACTTTTAGGGTTAGGGTTAGGGTTATGGCTGGGTCTAGAATTAGGTTTAGGTTTTGGTTAGGTTCAGGTTTAGAGGTAGGTTTCGTGTGAAAGCCAGGGTCAGTGTTTGGGTTAGAGTTAAAGTTAGGGTTAAAGCCAGAATTAGGACTAGGTTTAGGTCTAGGGTTTGAGTTAGTGTTTGGGTTAGGTAAAGGAATTTTAGGGCTAGGGCTAGGATTTTGTTTAGGTGTAGAGCTATATTTCAGTCTATATTGATAATTAGGTTTAGGTCTAGAGCTAGTGGTATGTTTAGGTTTAGGTATAAGTTTACAAGGAGGGCTAATGTTAGAGTTTTGTTTAGGTTTAGGGTCAGGTTTAGCCCTAGGGTTTATGTTATGGTCAGAATAAGGGTCAGGGTTAGGGTTAGGTTTTGGAATATTATTAGAGATAGAATGAGATCCATTATTAGGAATATTAATAGGGTTAGGATTTGGTTAGCCTAAGGATTAGGGATAAGTCTAGGGTTATCATTAGGATTATGGTTTTGCTCAGGGTAAGGCATAGGATTAGGGCTAGGGTTAGGTTTATGGTTAGGGTTAAAGCAAGGCTTAGGGCTCAGATTAGGGCGAGTTTTTGTGTGAGGTTTAAGGCTAGGGTAGGGCAATGGCTAATATAAGAACTAGGGTTACAATTAGGCTTAGGTGTAGGGGTAGTTCAAGTGTTAGGGTTAGGTTTAAGATTAGGGTGATATTTATAGCTAGAGTTAGTATTAGGATATCAGTCAGGTCAGGGTTAGTTTTAGGGTTAGGGTTAGGACTCGAATTAGGGCTAGGTTTACTTTAGGGTTCAGTTTATGTTTAGGGTGGTGTTTAGAGATAGAATGAGTGTTAGGATATAAGTCAGGTTCAGGGTTATTTTTAAGGTTATGATTAGGACTCGATTTAGGGCTAAGGTTAGTCTAGCTGTAGTGCTAGGGTATAGTTTAAGTTAAGGTTAGTGTTTGGCCTTTTGCTTGGTTTTGTTTTAGTGCTATGGTTAGGGTTAGGGCTAGTTTTATGATTAGCTGTAGGGTTAGGGCTAAGGTTATGGTTAGGTTTACAATTAAGTATAGATTTAAGGCTAGTATTAGGAGTAGGTTTTGTGTTATGTTTAGGGCAAGAATTAGGGCTAGGACTACTGTCAGGTCTAGGTTTATAGTTGGTGATATTTTTAGGTTTAGTTTTAGGGCTAGGTCAAATTAAAGTTTTACATTTAGGGAAAGGGTCAGATTAAGAGCTGGGGTATTATTAGAGTCAGGGTCAGGCTTCGGGTTTGGGTTAGGTTAAGGTTTAGAGTTAAGGCTCAAATTAGCATTAAGTTAGAATTAGGTTAGGGTAATGGATAGTGTTAAGTTTAGGGTTCAGTTTAGGTTTAAGGTAATGGATATGGTTACGTTTTGTGATAGGTTTAGGGTTAGGCCTAGGGTTAGCATTAGGGTTGTGGATATTATAGGATAATTTATAGGGTTACACCTAGGATTAGGGCTAGGATAATGGTTAGAATTAGGGCTAGATTTAGGGTTATGGGCAGGGTTAAGGCAAGGGTTACACTTAGGATTAGGTTTAGGGGATGGTTTAGGGTTTGAGCTAGGATTTTTTCTATGGCTAAGGTTAATTTAGGGTATGGTCTCGGTTTATGGTCATGGTTAGTGTTACAGTTAGGGCTAAGGTTATCATTAGGGTTAGGGAAATAGGTTTAGATGTCAGGTTAAATATAGGGTTAGGTTGAGGTTTGCGTTAGGTTTAGGTTTAGGATTAGGGTTAGGGTTTGAGCTGCTTAGATTTAGGATTAGGGTTAGATTTACTGTTAGTTCTAGGGTTAGGTTTATGTTTAGAGTTTGGGTAGGTTTAGCTTTAGGTCTAGTGTTATCATTAGGGTTAAGTATAGGGTTATGGTATTGGGTATGGTTTGAACTAGGGTTAGGACTAGGGTTAAGGTTAGGATTAGGGCTGGGGTTAGGGTTAGGGTTATGCCTTGGGTTACAGTTAGGTTAAGTGTAAGGATTAGGGATTGAGCTGGAGTTAGGGCTAGGGCGAGGGTTAGAGTTACAGTCTGGGCTAGGGTAGGGTTAGGATTACGTTTAGGGATAGGGTTAGCATTAGTTCTAGGATTATGGTTAATGTAATGGACAGAGTGAGAGCTAGGGTTTGGGCTATGGTTACAGTTAGGTTAGGGCTACAGTTAGGGTGAGGTTTAGGGTTAGACCAGGGTTATGTTTAGGGTAAGGTTTAGGGTTTGAGCTAGGGTTAGGGCTAGAATGAGGGTTAGGAGTATGGTTAGGGCTAGGTTTAGGGCTGTAATTAAGGCTAGATTTTCTGTGAGGTTTAGGGCTAGTTTTAGGTATATGGGAAATGTAAGAGCTAGAGTTATGGTCAAAGCTAGATTTAGAGTTTGTCTAGTGTTAGGGTTAGATTTAGAGATAGGATAATGTATAGAGTTAGGGTTTTTGTTAGGGTAAGTTTCAGTGTTCAGATTATGATTAGTTTTAGTGTTAGGTCCAGAATGAGGACTAGGGTAGGTCTAGGGGTAGGGTTATTTTTTGGTTTAGGTTAAGAATTATTGTTAGGGCTAAGGCTAGGGTTATGACTATATTTAGAATTAAATTTAGGTCTAATGATAGTGTTAGTGTTAGGTTTAGGGTTAGGGTTACCGGTAGGGCTAGTGTTAGGTTTCACATAAGGGTTAGGGTCAGGATTAAACCTAAGTTTAAAGTTAGGGTCAGAATAAGGGTCAGAGTTAGGTTTAGGGTTTAGGTTAAGTTTAGAACTAGAATGAGGGCTAGGTTTAGGACTAGTAGTAGAGTTAGGGTTTGGGGTAGGCATAGAATTAGGGTTAGGACTAGGGTAGCAATAGGGTGAGGGTTTGACTAAGTGTAAGAAATAGGGTTAGAGCTAGGATTAGGACTAGGGATAGCGTTAAGGTTAGGGCCAGGGTTAGGGTTAGGGTTAAAGCTAGGTTTAGGCCTTGAATTAGGGCTAGGTTTTGTGTTAGGTTTAGGGCTATGGCTAATTTAAGACCTGGCATTACGATTAGGGCTCTTTTTAGGGTTAGGTTGAGGTTGAGGTCTAGTGTTAGGATTAGGTTTAGGGATAGGGTGATGTGTAGAGCTAGAGTTAGTGTTAAGGTCGGATTCAGAGTTAGTATTAGTTCTAGGGTTAGAATTAGGACTCAAATTAGGTGTAGGGTTAGGGTTTGGTTTAGGTTAAGGATTAAGGTCAGTGCTAGGGCTCGGTTTGGCTTGAGGGCTAGGTCTAGGGTTAGAGCTAGTTTCAAATCAGTGTTAGGGTTAGAGCTAGTGTTAAGGTGTGGTTTTGGCTCAGAGTTAGGGTTATATTTACAGTTAGGGTTAGATCTAGGTTTAGGGATACAGTGATGGTTAGGGCTAGGGTTAGGTCTAGGGTTTGAGTTATCATAAGTGATATAGTTAGATCTAGTGATAGAGCTAGGGCTAGACTTAGAGTTAGTGTTAGTGTTAGGGTTAGATTTAGGGTTAGAATTAGAGCTTAATTAGGGTTAGTATTAGAGCTAGGGTTAGTATTAAGACTGAGCCTAGGTTTATGGCTAGGGTTATGGTTATGGGTATGGTTAGGTATGATGATATAGATAGCTTTATAACTAGGGTGAGGGTTAATATTAGGGTTAGGTTTATGGTTAGGATTAGGTTTATAATTAAGACTAAGAATAGGAATAGGATTAGGGCTAGAGTTTGTTTTAGGGTTAGGGCTTTATTAGGGCTAGGGCTAATGTCAGGTCTAGGGTTATGGTTAGAGATAGTTTTAGGGTTAATATTATTAGGGTTAGGATTAGGTTTATGGATATGGTTAAGTTTAGGGTTCAGGTTAGGTTTAGGGTAATGTATAGGTTTAGGGTTAGGAATAGGTTTAGGGTTATCCTAGGGTTAGCATTAGGGTTAGAATTAGGATTAGGGTAATGGATAGGGTTACAATGGGGTTAGGGCTAGGTTTAAGGTTAGGATAAAGGCTAAGGTTAGGGTTAGGTTTTGGGTTATGCCAAGGGTTAGGGTCAGGGTTAGGTTTAGGGTAAGATTTACGGCTAGAATTAGGGTTATGGTTAGGGTTAAATGTAGTGATAGGGCTCAAATTAGGGATAGGTTTTGGTTTAGGTTAGGGCTAGGTTTAAGGCTACAGCCAATGTAAGAACTCATGTAATGATTAGAACTAGTTTTAGTGTTAGGGTTAAGGCTAGGTTTAGGGTTAGGTTTAGGTTTAGGTTTTGAGTGATGTTTAGCGGTAGGGTTAGTGTTATGCTCAGAGGCAGAGTCAGGGTTTGTTTTATGGTTAGTTATAGGACTCGAATTAGGGCTAGGTTTAGGGCTAGGTGTAGGCTTAGGGTTTGGTTTTTATGTTCAAGGTTAGGGTTAGGGCTAATGTAAAGGCAAGTGATAGGATTATGGTAAGGGATATGGTTAGAATTAGAAATAGGACTAAGGCGAGAGTTAGAGTTAAACTTAGGGCTAGCATTAGGTTAGGTTTAGGGCTAAATTCGGGCTAGGATTAGGTTTAGCGTTTGTATTAGGGTGAGGCCTAATTTTCGGCTTAGGAGTAGGTTTAGGGATAGGGTTAGTTTTAGAGGAAGACATGGGGATATAGCTAGTTTTAGGGCTAGGTAAAAGGTTAGAATTCAGTTAGGGCTAGTGTTATGGTTTTGATTAGTAATAAATAAGGCTAGGGTTAGGGCTAGGATGAGGGCTCGGGTTTGTTTTAGGGTTATGGCAAGAATTAGGGCTAGGGCTAGTGTGAACTCTAGGCTTATGTTAGGGATATATTGAGGGTTGGATTTATGGCTAGTACTAGTGTAAGGGTTTGTTTTAGGGCAAGGGTCAGGTTTAGAGCTAGGGGTATTATTAGGGTAAGAATTAGATTTCAGGTTTGGTTTAGGTTAGGGTTTAGGTTTAGAGCTTGAATTAGCATTAGGGTTTGTTTAGGGTAATGATAGGTTTGGGTTTAGGGTTCATGTTAGGTGTAGGGTAATTGATAGGGTTAGAGTTAGCCAAAGGGTTAGGGTTAGGCCTAGGGTTAGCCTTCGTGTTATGGTTGTGCTTAGGATAATGGATAGGGTTAGGGCTAGGGTTATGGTTTGTATTAGGGCTAGAGTTAGGGTTAGGCCTAGTGTTAGGTTTAGGTTCAGGTTTAGGATGTAGTTTAGAGTTTGAGCTAGGGTTAGCTCTAGGGCAAGGGTTAGGTTTAGGGTTAGGTCTAGGTTATAGTTATGGTTAGGGTCAAGGTATGTGTTAAGTTTAGGGCTAGGGTTATCATTAAGTTTAGGGTATTGGATAGGGTGTGATTTTGTGTTAGGGTTAGGGTTAGGGTTAGGTTTTCCCTTAAGGTTAGGGTAGGGATAGGCTTAGTATTAGGTTTAGGGTAATGGTTAGGGTTTGAGCAGGTGTTAGCTCTATGGCAAGGTTTAGGTTTATGGCTATGTCTAGGGTTAGAGTTAGGGTAGATTTAGGGTAATGGCTAGGGTTATCATCAGCGTTAAGTTTAGGGTTAGAGTAATGGGTAGGGTTAGAGCTAGGGTTAGGGCTAGGGTTATCATTAAGGTTAGGGTTAGAGTTAGGGTAATATGTAAGCTTAGAGCTAGGGTTAGGGATAACTTTAAGGTTAGGGTTAGGGCTAGTGTTAAGTTTAGGTTTAGGTTTAGGCCATGGGTTAGTGTTAGGGTTAGGTTAAGTTTAAGGGTTAGGTATTGAGCTAGTGTTTGGACTAGGATGAGGATTAGGGTTAGAGTCAGTGTGAGGGTTAGGGCTATGGTTAGCATTAGCGTTAGGGTTAGGGTAATGGATAGAGTTAGAGGTAGGTTTTGGCTTATGGTGATGGCTAGTCTCAGGGTTAGTGATATGGCTAGGTCTAGTGTTAGGGTTATATTTTTTGTTAGGATAAGGTTTAGAGCTAGGGTTTGTGTTAGGGTAAGGGCCAGTGTTTGGTATAGGGTTAAGTTTATTGTTAGGGCCAGTGTTAGGTCTAAGGTTTGGTCTAGGGGTAGGGTTAATGTTTGGGTTAGGTTAAGGGTTATTATTAGGTCTAGGACTAAGTTTCTGTTTAGGGATAGGCCTCAAGTTATCACTAGATAAAAGATTAACTGTAGGTCTAGGTCTAGTGTTAGGGTAAGGTTTTTTTATAGGGTTACAAGTAGTGCCAATATTAGGGGCCGGTTTAGTGTTAGGGTCAGGTTTAGTTCTATGGTTAGTGTTAGGGTCAGAATAAGGGTCAGGGTTAGGGTTAGGGTTTGGGATAGCGATAGAGCTAGGTTGAGGATTAGGGTTAGAACTAGTAATAGAGTTAGGTTTTGGGTTAGGCTAAGAATTAGTTTTAGGACTAGGGTAGCTTTAGTGTTAGAGTTTGGCTTAGGGTAAGGGATAGGGTTAGCACTAGTGTTAGGGCTAAGGTTAGGGTTAGGGTTAGGGTTAGGTTTAGGGTTAGGGTTAAAGCTATGGTTATAGCTTGGAATTGGGCTAGGCTAGGTTTGGTGTTATCTTTAGGGCTTAGGCTAATGTAAGAACTAGTGTTACAATTAGGGCTAGTTTTAGTGTTAGTGTTTCATCTAGGTTTAGTGTTAGGGTTATGTTTATGGTAATGGATAGGTTAGGGTTAAGGAATGTGTTAGGGATAGGCCGAGGATTAGCATTAGGGTTAGGATTAGGGTTAGTGTTAGGGTAATGGATAGGGTTAGAGCTAGGTTTAGGGCTAGGTTTATGGTTAGTGTTAGTGTTAGGGTTAGTGTTAGTTTTAGGGTTATTGCAAGGATTAAAGTTAGGGTTAGGTTTAGGGTAAGCGTTAGGACTTGGTTGAGGTTTAGAGTTAGGGTTAATGCTAGGGTTGGGGCTCGCATTAGGGCTAGATTTTGGGTTACATTAGGGAAAGTGTTAGGGATACAGCTAATGTAAGAACTAGGGTTATGATTATGGCTAATTTTAGGGTTACGGTTAAGGCTAAGTCTAGTTGTAAGGTTAGGTTTATGTTCCAGGTGATGTTTTGAGCTAGGGTTAGTGTTAGGTTCAGAGTCAGGGTCAGGGTTAGTTTTAGGGTTGTGGATAGGACTCAAAATAGGGTAGGCTTAGGGCTAGATGTAGGGTTATTATTTGGTTTAGGTTAAGGGTTAGGATTAGTTCTATGGCTCGTTATGTTTTAGGGCTAAGGCTAAAGGTAAGGGTGTTTTTACGATTAATGTCAGTGTTATTGTTAGTGATATGGTGAGTATATATAGGCTTACGGGTACATTTCGAGTTATGGTTAATTCTAGGGCTAGGGATATGGCTAGCGTTAGGGCTAAGGTTATGTCAAGTTTTTGGGTTATGATAAGGGATATGGTTAGAACTAGGAATAGAGCTAGGGTGATAGTTAGAGTTAGTCTTAAGGCTAGGATTAGTGTTAACTTTAGGGCTAAATTATGGCTAGGAATATGTCTAGGTTTGATATTAGGGTTAGGCCTAGGGTTAGGGCTATGTTTAATATTAGGTTTAGGGTTAGGTTTAGGGGAAGGGATGAGATTATAGCTAGGTTTAGGGCTAGGGTGATGATTAGAATTAGGTTTAGGACTAGGGTTAGGTTTCTGTTAGAATTAAGGCTACATTTGGGGTGAGGATGAGGGCTAGGGTTTGTGTTAGGGTTAGGGCAAGTTTTAGGGATAGGGATAATGTCAGGTTTAGGGTTAGAGCTAGGAATAGTTATAGGGTTAGGTTCATGGCTAGGTCTAATATTAGGTTTAGGGTAAGGCCCAGGTTAAGAGTAAGGTGTAATTGTAGGGGCAAGGGCAGGTTTCCTGTTTGTGTTAGGTTAAATATTAGGGTTAAGGCTCAAATTAGCGTTAGGGTTAGAATTAGGGTTAGATTTATGGATAGGTTTGGGTATAGGATTCAGGGTAAGATTACGGTAATTGGGGGATTAGGGTTAGGCCTAGGGTTAGCATTTGGGTTAAGGATATAGTTAGGGTAATGAATAGCATTAGAGCTAGAGTTAGGGCCAGGGTTTAGAATATTATTAGGGCTAGAGTTAGGGTTAGGGCTAGGGCAAGGGTTAGGGTTTGGGTTAGGTTTAGGGTACAGGTTAGGTTTTGATCTAGGGTTAGTGCTAGGGTGAGGGTTAGGTTTAGGATTATGTCTAGGGTTAGATTTACGGTTAAGGTTAGTGTTAGTGTTAGGATTAGAGCTAAGGTTATCTTTAGAGTTAGGTTAATGGATAGGGTTAGATGTTGGCTTAGGGTTAGTGGTAGCTTTAAGTTTAGGGTTAGTGTTAAGGTTAGGGTTAAGATTATCATTTGATTTAGGAAAATGGATAAGGTTAGATGTCAGGTTAGGGTAAGGGGTAGTTTTATGTTTAGGGTTAGTGTTAGGGTTTGGGCTAGGGTTAGTGTTAGAGTAAGGGTTAGGGTTTTATCTAGGGCTAAGGCTAAGAAGAGGGTTAGTTTTAAGTTTAGGTCTAGGTTTAGGTTTACAATTAGGATTAGAGCTAGGGTTATCATTAGGTTTAAGGTTCGGTTTAGGGTAATGGATAATTTTAGAGATAGTATTAGGGCTAGTGTTAATATTATGATTAGGGCTAGGATTAGCATTAGGTTTAGGGCTAGGGCTAGAGTTATGTTTATGGTTCGGTTTTGGGTTTTTTTCTAGGTTTAGATCTAAGGCGAGGGTTAGGGTTAGCATGAGGTTTTGGCTTAAAGGTAAGGGATAAGGTTATGTTAGGGTTAGGGTTATGCTTTGGGCTAGATTTAGGCCTAGGATTAGGGCTAGGTTTTGTGTTATGTTTAGAGCTAGTTTTAGTGCTATGGTAATGTAAGGGTTACGTTTACAGTTATGGCTAGGTCTAGTGTTAGGTTTAGGTTTCAGTTAGGGTCAGTTTTATAGCTAGGGTTAGGGTTAGTGTCAGGGTCTGTGTTTGGATTAGAGTTAAGGTTAGGGCTAGAGCCAGATTTAGGATTGGTTAGGTCTAGAGGTAAGGTTAGTGTTTGGCTTTGGCTAAGGGTTATCATTAGAGCCAGGGCTAATTTTTTGTTTAGGTCTTGTTTAAAGATATGGCTAGATTTATGATTAGGTTTATTCTATGGCTAGTGTTAGGGTTAGGTTTTGATATAGGGTTATAGGTAGGGCTAGTGTTAGAGTTTGGTTTAGGTTTAGGATAAGACTAAGGGTCAGGGTTAGGGTTAGAATTTGGGTTATGGTTATAACAAGAATGAGTCCTATCTAGGGTTAGGACTAGTAATAGGGTTAGGTTTTGGGTTAGACTAAGGATTAGTTTTAGGACTAGGGTTAGCATTATGATTGGGGTTTGACTAGGGTAAAATATATGGTTAGAGCTAGGGTTAGAGCTAGGATTTGAGTTAGGGTTATGGCTAGGTTAGGGTTAGGTTTAGGGTCAAAGCTAGGTTTAGGTATCAAAATTTGGCTAGGTTTGGTTAGATTTAGGTTTAAGGTTATGGCTAATATATGATCTAGGGTTATGATTAGAACTAGTTTTAGAATTAGGGTTAGGACCAGGTCTAGTGTTAGGTTAAGTTTTAGGTTTAGGGTGATGTTTAGAGGTAGGGTTAGTGTTAAGGTCAGAGACAGGTTTAGGGGTAGATTTAGGATTAAGATTAGGATTCAAATTAGGACTAGGCTTAGGGGTATATATAAGGTAAGGTTTTGGTTTAGGTAACAGTTTAGGGTTATTTTTATGGCTCAGTTTTGTTTTAGGGCTAAGCCTATGTTTAGGGTTTGTTTTAGGATTAGCATTAAGATTAGGGCTAGCGTTAGGGTTAGGTTTAGATGTAGAATTAGGGTTAGATTTACAGTTAAGTTTAGAACTAGGATTAGGGCAAGGTGTAAGGTTAGGGCTAGGGTTATTCTAGGCTATGGCTAGGTTACGGTAAGTGATAGGGTTAAAATTAGGGCTACGTCTAGGGCAAGAATTATACTTAGTCTTAAAGGTAGGATTAGGGTTAGTTTTAGGATTTTAGCTAGGGTTAGTGTTAGGGTTAGTCCTAGGGTTAAAATTAGGGCTAGGTTTAGTGTTAGGGTGAGGGTTTGGGTTAGGTTTAGGGTAAGCAATGGGGTTATAACTAGGTTTAGGGCCAGGGAAAGGGTTAGAATTAGGGTTAGGGTTATGATTAAGGCTAGGTTTTGGGCTAGGATGAGAGCTAGTGTTCATGTTAAGTTTAGGGTTACCGTTAATGTGGTGTTTAGAGCTAGGGTAAGTGTTAGGGTCAGGGTCATTGTTGGGGTTATAGTTAGGTTTAGGGTTAAACCCAATATTATCACTTGAGTTAGGTCTAGGTGTAGGGTTAGTGTTTATGTTAGGTTAAGGTTTATCACTAGGGCTAGGGCTAGGTTTTTGTTTAGGTCTAGGGCTAGAGATATGGCTAGAGTTTTTTGTTTTGTTTTTTTTTTTTTGGATTAGGTTTAGGTTTAGGGCTAGTTTTAGGGTTAGGTTTACATATAGGTTTATTGCTAGTGCTCGTGTTAGGGTTCAGTTTATGGTTAGGGTCAGTTTTAGACATAAGGTTACCTTTAGGATCAGAATAATTATCCGGGTTAGGTTTAGGGTTTGGGTTATGGTTAGAGCTACAATGAGGGCTAGGGTTAGGACTAGTAATAGGGTGAGGGTTTGGGTTAGGCTAAGGATTAGAGTTAGGCCTAGGTTTAGCATTAGGTTTAGGGTTAGCTTAGGGTAAGGGATAGGGTTAGAGCTAGGATTAGGTCTATGTTTAGGGTTAGGGTTAGGGGTAGTGTTAGGTTTAGGTTTAGGGTTAAAGCTAGGGTTAGGTCTTACATTAAGGCTAGGTTTTGGTTAGAGTTAGGGCTAGTTTTAGAGTTATGGCCAATGTATAGACTAGGGTTACGATTTGGGCTATTTATAGGATTAGGGTTAGGACTAGGTCTAGTGGTAGATTTAGGTATAATGTTTAGAGCTAGGGTTAGTGTTAGGGTCAAATTCAAGGTCAGAGTAGTTTTAGAGTTAGGGTTTGTACCCACATTAGGGTTAAGGTTAGGGCTAGGAGTAGAGATAGATTTCAGTTTAGGTTAAGTTTTAAAGTTAGTGCTATGGCCTGGTATTGTTTTAGGGCTAGGGCTATGGTTAGGCCTAATTTTAGGCTTATCATTAGGTTCAGGGCTAGTGTTAGGCTTAGGTTTAGGCTTAGGTTTAAAGTTAGATTTTGATATAGGATTAAATCTAGGGTTAGGTCAGGGATAAGGTTAAGGCTACTGTTAGGTCTTGGTTTAGGTTTAGGGTTATGACTTTGTTTTGTGTTAAGTTTAGGGATAGAATTACAGCTAGGGCAAATGTCAGGTCTAGGATTATGGCTAGGGATAGATTTAGGGTTAAGTTTATGGCTACATCTAGTAAAATGGTTAGGTTTAGTGGTAGGGTCAGGATTAGAGCTAGGTATATTATCATGGGGAGGGGCAGAGTTAGAATTTGGGTTGGGTTAAAGTTTCGGGATAGTGCTTGAATTAGCATTAGGGTTGGAGTTAGGGTAATTATAGGGTTAGGTTTAGAATTCAGGTTAGGTTTAGGTTAATGAAATAGGTTAGGGTTAGGGATAAGTTTAGGGTTAGGTCTAGGGTTACCATTAGAGTTATGGTTATGGTTAGGGTAATGGATAGGTTTAGAGCTAGTGATAGTGCTAGGGTTATGGTTAGAATTCTGGCTAGGGTTAGGGTAAAGTTTAGGGCTACGTACTTGGTTAGGGTTAGGTTTAGGGTTAGGTTTAAAGCTAAGGTTAAGGATCGAATTAGGGCTTGGTTTTGGGTTTGGTTAGGGCTAGGATTAGGGCTATAGTAATGTATGAACTAGTGTTGCAATTAGTGCTAGTTTTGTGGTTAGGTTTAGGGCTAGGTCTAGTGTGATGATTAGGTTTAGGGTTAGGGTGATGTTTAGAGCAAGGGTTATGTTAGGGTTAGTGTCAAAGTCAGGGTTAGTTTTCGGGTTAGTGTTAGAACTCGAATTAGGGCAAAAGTTAATACTAGTTGTATGGTTAGGGTTTGGTTTAGGTTAAGGGTTAGGGATATAGGTTGGTTTTGTTTTAGGGCAAGGGCTATGGTTACGGCTAGATTATGGATTAGCATCAGGGTTAGGGCTAGTGTTAGGTTAAGGTTTAGTTTTAGGGTTAGGGTTAGATTTTGAGTTAGGATTGTATCTAGGGTAAGGGCTAGGGCTAGGTCTAGGGCTAGGGTTAGGTTTAGGATGAGGGATAGGTGTATGGTAAGGAATATTGTTAGAACTAGGGATACTGCTAGGTCGAGTATTTTCATTAGTTACAGTGGTAGTCTTAGGATTAGGGTTAGAGTTAGGACTAAACTAGGGCTAGGATTAGGGCTTGGTTTAGGGCTAAATTTGGCCTAGGATTAGGGCTAGGGTTAGTGTTAGAGTTAGGGCTAAATTAGGGCTAGTGTTAGGGCTAGATTTAGGGTTAGGGTTAGAGCTAAATTAGGGTTTAGTATTAGGGTTAGTGTTAGTGTTAGGGTTAGGGCTATATTAGGGCTAGTGTTAAGGCTAGGGTTAGTCTTATGGTTAGACTAAGGGGTTGGGCTAGAGTTAGGGTTAGCATTGGTATTAAGGTTAAGTTTAGGGGAATGGGTGGGGTTATAGCTAGCTTTAGTGTTAGGGTGAGGGATAGAATTAGGATTACACCTAGGATTATGTTTCACTTCAGGATTCAGTTTAGGTTTAGGGCTAGGTTAAGGGCTAGGGTTTCTGTTAATTTAATGACTAGGACCAGGTCTAGGGCTAAAATCAGGTCTAGGGTTAATGTTAAAAATAGTTTTAGGGTTAGGTTATTTCTAGGTGTAGTGTAAGAGTTAGGTTTAAGTTAAAGGTCAGCTTTAGGGCTAGGGTTATTATTAGGGTCAAGGTCAGGGTCAGGGTTAGCATTTGGTTTAGCTAAAGGTTTAGGGTTAAGGCACGAATTAGCATTAGGGTTAAGTTTAGGATTAGGGAATGGATAGGTTTTAGTTTAGGTTTCAGTTATTGTTTATGGTAATGGATGAGTTAGGTTTAGCAATCTGGTTAGTGTTACCACTAGGGTTAGGGTTTTGTTTAGTGTAATGGATAGGTTTAGAGCTAGGGTTGGGGCTAGGATAAGGTTTGTATTAAGTCCAGAATTAGGGTTAGGTTTAGGGATAGGGCTAGGGTGTGATTTCGGGTAAGTTAGGTATGATGTTGTAGATAGCTTTAGAACTAGGGTGAGGGTTAAAATTAGGGTTAGGTTTATGGTTAGTGTTAGGTTTACAATTAAGACTAAGAATAGGAATAGGATTAGGGCTAGAGTTTGTTTTAGGGTTAGGGCTTTATTAGGGCTAGGGCTAATGTCAGGTCTAGGGTTATGGTTAGAGATAGTTTTAGGGTTAATATTATTAGGGTTAGGATTATGTTTATGGATATCGTTAGGTTTAGGTTTCACGTTAGGTTTATGGTAATGTATAGGTTTAGGGTTAGGAATAGGTTTAGTGTTATCCTAGGGTTAGCATTAGGGTTAGGAATAGGATTATGGTAATGGATAGGGTTACAATGGGGTTAGGGCTAGGTTTATGGTTAGGATAAAGGCTAAGGTTAGGGTTACGTTTTGGATTATGTCAAAAGTTAGGGTTAGGGTTAGGCTTAGGGTAAGGTTTAGGGCTAGAATTAGGGTTATGGTTAGGGTTAAAGGTAGTGTTAGGGCTACGATTAGGAATAGATTTTGGGTTAGGTTAGGGCTAGGTTTAGGGATACAGCCAATGTAAGAACTAGGGTTATGATTAGAACTAGTTTTAGGGTTAGTGTTAGGGCTAGGTCTAGGGTTAGGTTTAGGTTTAGGTTTTGAGTGATGTTTAGAGGTAGGGTTAGTGTTAGGGTCAGAGGCAGGGTCAGAGTTTGTTTTAGGGTTAGGGATAGGACTCTAATTAGGGCTAGGTTTAGGGCTAGGTGTAGGCTTAGGGTTTGGTTTTTATGTTCAAGGTTAGGGTTAGGGCTAATGTAAAGGCAAGTGATAGGATTATGGTAAGGGATAGGGTTAAAACTAGTAAAACGACTAAGGCGAGAGTTAGAGTTAGTCTTAGGGATAGGGTTAGGTTAGGTTTAGGGCTAAATTTGGGCTAGAATTTGGTCTATCATTTGTATTAGGGTTAGGCCTAGTTTTAGGCTTAGGAGTAGGATTAGGGATAGGGTTAGGTTTAGAGGAAGACATGGAGATAGAGCTAAATTTAGGGCTAGGTCAAAGGTTAGAATTCGGTTAGCGCTAGTGTTATGGTTTTGTTTAGTAATAAATAAGGCTAGGTTTAGGGCTAGGATGAGGGCTAGGGTTTGTTTTAGGGTTATTGCAAGAATTATGGCTAAGGCTATTGTCAGCTGTAGGCTTACGTTAGGGATAGATTTTGGGTTAGATTTATGGCTAGGTGTAGTGTAAGGGTTCGGTTTAGGGTAAGGGTCAGGTTTAGAGCTAGGGGTATTATTAGGGTAAGAATTAGGTTTCAGGTATGGTTTAGGTTAGGGTTTAGGTTTAGAGCTTGAATTTGCATTAGGGTTTGGTTAGGGTAATGATATGTTTTGGTTTAGGGTTCATGTTAGGTGTAGGGTAATTGATAGGGTTAGAGTTAGCCAAAGGATTAGGGTTAGGCCTAGGGTTAGCCTTCGTGTTATGGTTGTGCTTAGGATAATGGATAGGGTTAGGGCTAGGGTTATGGTTTGTATAAGGGCTAGAGTTAGTGTTAGGCCTAGGGATAGGTTTAGGTTCCGGTTTAGGATATGGTTTAGAGTTTGAGCTAGGGTAGATCTAGGGCAAGGGTTAGGTTTAGGGTTAGGACTAGGTTATAGTTACGGTTAGGGTCAAGGTATGTGTTAAGCTTAGGGCTAGGCTTATCGTTAGGTTTAGGGTATTGGATAGGGTTTGATTTCGTGTTAACCTTAGGTTTTGGCTTAAGGTTAGGATTAGGGATAGGCTGAGGTTTAGGTTTAGGGTAATGGTTAGGGTTTCAGCAGGGGTTAGCTCTATGGCAAGGGTTAGGTTTATGGCTATGTCTAGGGTTAGGGTTAGGGTAAATTTAGGGTAATGGCTAGAGTTATCATCAGGGTTAAGGTTAGAGTTAAGGTAATGGGTAGGGTTAGAGCTAGGGTTAGGGCTAGGGTTATTATTAAGGTTAGGGTTAGAGTTAGGGTAATATTTAGGGTTAGAGCCAGGGTTAGGGATAGTGTTAAGGTTAGGATAAGGGCTGGGGTTAAGGTTAGGCTTAGGTTTAGGCCATGGGTTAGTGTTAGGGTTAGGTTAAGTTTAAGGGTTAGGGATTGAGCTAGTGTTTGGAATAGGATGAGGATTAGGGTTAGTGTCAGTGTGAGGGTTAGGGCTAGGGTTACCATTAGTGTTAGGGTTAGGGTTAGGGTAATGGATAGAGTTAAAGGTAGGTTTTGGCATATGATTATGGCTAGTTTCAGGGTTAGTGATATGGCTAGGTCTAGTGTTAGGGTTATATTTTTTGTTAGGATAAGCTTTAGAGCTAGGGTTTGTGTTAGGGTAAGGGTCAGTTACCAGTAAAGGGTTAAGTTTATTGTTAGGGCCAATGTTAGGTCTATGGTGTGGTGTAGGGGTAGGGTTAGTGTTTGGCTAGGTTAAGGGTTATTATTAGGTCTAGGACTTAGTTTTGTTTAGGGCTAGGTCTGGAGTTATCACTAGATAAAGGATTAGTTGGAGGTCTAGGTCTAGTATTAGGTTAAGGTTTAGTTATAGGTTTACAGGTAGTGCCAATGTTAGGGGTCAGTTTAGTGTTAGGGTCAAGTTTACTTCTATGGTTAATGTTAGGGTCAGAATAAGGGTCAGGGTTAGATTAGGGTTTGGGATAGAGATAGAGCTAGGTTGAGGATTAGGGTTAGAACTAGTAAGAGAGTTAGGTTTTGGGTTATGCTAAGAATTAGGTTTAGGACTAGGGAAGCTTTAGGGTTAGAGTTTGGCTTAGGGTAAGGGATAGGGTTAGTGCTAGTGTTAGGGCTAGTTTAGGGTTAGGGTTAAAGCTAGGGTTAGAGCTTGGATTAGGGCTAGTTTTAGGGTTAGTGTTTCATCTAGGTTTAGTGTTTGGTTAGGTTTAGTGTTAGGGTTAAGTTTAGGGTAATGGACAGTTTAGGGTTAGTGAACGTGTTAGGGTTAGGCCTAGGGTTAGCATTAGGGTTAGGATTAGGGTTAGGGTTAGGGTAATGGATAGGGTTAGATCTAGGGTTAGGGCTATGTTTATGGTTAGTGTTAGTCTTAGGGTTAGTGTTAGGTTTAGGGTTATTGCAAGGATTAAAGTTAGGATTAGGTTTAGGGTAAGCATTAAGACTTGGTTGAGGTTTAGAGTTAGGGTTAATTCTAGGGTTGGGGCTCACATTATTGCTAGATTTTGGGTTATATTAGGGATAGTGTTAGGGACATAGCTAATGTAAGAACTAGGGTTATGCTTAAGGCTAATTTTAGTGTTACAGTTAGGGCTAAGTCTAGTTTTATGGTTAGGTTTAAGTTCAGGGTGATGTTTTGAGCTAGGGTTAGTGTTAGGTTCAGAGTCAGGGTCAGGGTTAGTTTTAGGGTTGGGGATAGGACTAAAATACGGGTACGCTTAGGGCTAGATGTAGGGTTAGTATTTGGTTTAGGTTAAGGGTTAGGATTAGTTCTATGGCTCATTATGTTTTAGGGCTAAGGCTCAAGGTAAGGGTAGTTTTACGATTAATGTTAGTGTTATTGCTAGTGATATGGTGAGTATAGGCTTAGGGGTACATTTCGAGTTACTGTTAGTTCTGGGGCTAGGGCTATGGCTGGGTTAGGGATAAAGTTATGTCTAGTGTTTTGGTTATGGTAAGGGATAGGGTTAGAACTAGGAATAGATCTAGGGTGATAGTTAGAATTAGTCTTAAGGCTAGGGTTAGTGTTAAGTTTAGGGCTAAATTAGGGCTAGGAATATGTCAAGGATTGGTGTTAGGGTTAGGCCTAGGGTTAGGTCTATGTTTCAGATTAGGTTTAGGGTTAGGTTTAAGGGAAGGGATGGGGTTATAGCCAGGTTTAGGGTTAGGGTGATGATTAGAATTAGGTTTAGGTCTAGGGATATGTTTGTGTTAGAATTAAGGCTAGATTTGGGGTTAGGATGAGGGTTAGGATTTGTGTTAGGGTTAGGGCAAGTTTTAGGGATAGGGATAATGTCAGGTTTAGGTTTACAGCTAGAGATAGTTATAGAGTTAGGTTCATGACTAGGTCTAATGTTAGGTTTAGGGTAAGGCCAGGATAAGAGTCAGGTGTATTTTTAAAGTAAGGGTCAGGTTTCGGGTTTGTGTTAGTTTAAATATTAGGTTTAAGGCTCAAATTAGCATTAGGGATAGAATTAGGGTTATGTTTATGGATAGGTTTGGGTTTAGGATTCAGGGTAAGATTAGAGTAATTGGTGGGATTAGGGTTAGGCCTATGTTTAGCATTTGGGTTAAGGATATTGTTAGGGTAATGAATAGCATTAGAGCTAGGGTTAGGGCTAGGGTTTAGAATACTATTAGGGCTAGTGTTAGGGTTAGGGCTAGGGCAAGGGTTAGGGTTTGGGTTAGGTTTAGGGTACAGGTTAGGTTTTGAGCTAGGATTAGTTCTAGGCTGAGGGTTAGGTTTAGGATTATGTCTAGGGTTAGATTTACGGTTAAGGTTAGTGTTAGTGTTAGGGTTAGAGCTAAGGTTATCTTTAGAGTTAGGTTAATGGATAGGATTAGATGTCAGGGTAGGGTTAGTGGTAGCTTTAGGTTTAGGGTTAGTGTTAAGGTTAGGGCTGAGATTATCATTTGAGTTAGGGAAATGGATAGGGTTAGATGTCAGGTTAAGTTAAGGGGTAGTTTTAGGTTTAGGGTTAGTTTTAGGGTTTGGGCTAGGGTTGGTGTTAGAGTAAGGGTTAGGGTTTTACCTAGGGTTAAGGCTATGATGAGGGTTAGGTTTAGGGTTAGGTCTAGGATTAGGTTTACAATTAGGATTAGAGCTAGGCTTATCATTAGGGTTAAGGTTTGGTTTAGGGTATTGGATAATTTTAGAGATAGTATTAGGGCTAGTGTTAACATTATGATTAGGGCTAGGATTAGCATTAGGTTTAGGGCTAGGGCTAGGGTTATGTTTAGGGTTCAGTTTTGGGTTTCATCTAGGTTTAGGTCTAAGTCGAGGGTTAGGGTTAGTGTGAGGGTTAGGCTTATGGTAAAAAATAAGGTTAGGTTAGGGTTAGGGTTACTCTTTGGGCCAGATTGAAGTCTAGGATTACGGCTAGGTTTTGTGTTAGGTTTAGAGCTAGTTTTAGTGCTATGGTAATGTAAGGGTTATGTTTATGTGTTGGAGACCAGCTCCAACAGGGCGTCTCAGGAGACATACGGATGGTGAGGAGTCAGCGAAGGAGGGGTGGAGAAACAACACGGACACCAAAGTGAAGGTGTTGATCCCAATCTTTACTTGTGAAGCTGATCATATATACTTTTCATTTTGGCAGGCTCACAGTACTTTTTGGTTACAAAACAGGAATCATTATTCAAAGAAACAAAGTATTACGTAGCTACAATTAGAATAGAAGAATGTATCTTGGCTTATGCATAAGCAAGCATTTGTACTTTCAGTTCGCGTTTTGCTTTGAGCTGTTTCTGCTTAGTTAACTTTTAATAATAGTTAGAAATGTCCCAAACTATTGGCCTATACCTTGACTATTCTTTCTTGACTTACTGACTGGAACCAGTGCCATGGTTACGGCAAGTGGTTGACTTGTTATTAATTTTAATCAAACAAGAGTAAGAGCACAAACCATTGTGTACAGGAACAAGAACAAGTTGCCCAGTACCAAGCACTAATCTGTCTTCTTAACATTAATTTTTCTTCTCTAGATTTTAATTTAATTTCTCAAAAACTTCCTTGACAGGAATACAGGGAGTTTTTCATTAGACATTAACAATTTACACTCCATAGCTGAATCATTGCATTTAGAGCAAACAGATCTATTCTTTAGAAGTAGTTGCATTAATTGGGAAAGTCATGTTTTTTCCTTCATACTTAATGGTCATATGAGAAATTGCAACTATACTTATTAAAGGAATACAAAAACAAATCAGCCCATTCCCAGAAACATACTGCGCTCCTCCAGAGGATGGACGCCTTGCGCCATCCACCTCAGTAGGGCCTTGCCATTGCCTGAGTCAGGGGAGGGGTGCAGCATTTATGGTTATGGCTAGGCCTAATGTTAGGTTTAGGTTTCGATTAGGGTCAGTTTTATAGCTAGGGTTAGTGTTAGTGTCAGGGTCTGTGTTTGGATTAGGGTTAGGGTTAGGACTAGAGCCAGAATTAAGATTGGTTAGGTCTAGAGGTAAGGTTAGTGTTTGGCTTTGCCTAAGGGTTATCATTAGAACTAGGGTTAGATTTTGTTTAGGTCTTGGTTAAAGATAAGTCTAGATTTATGATTAGGTTTATTCTAGGGCTAGTTTTAGGGTTTGGTTTAGGTTCAGTATCAGAATAAGGGTCAGGGTTAGGGTTAGAATTTGGGTTATGGTTATAACAAGAATAAGGGCTAGGGTTAGGAGTAGTAATAGGATTAGGTTTTGGGTTAGACTAAGGATTATTTTTAATACTAGGGTTAGTATTATGGTTGGGGTTTGATTAGGGTAAAGTATGTGGTTAGAGCTAGGGTTAGAGCTAGGTTTTGGGTTAGGGTCATGGCTATGTTAGGGTTAGGGTTAGGGTGAAAGCTAGGGTTAGGTATCAGAATTTGGCTAGGTTTGGTTAGATTTAGGTTTAAGGTTATGGCTAATGTATGACCTAGGGTTATGATTAGAACTAGTTTTAGAATTAGGGTTAGGACCAAGTGTAGTGTTAGGTTAAGGTTTAGGTTTAACATGATGTTTAGAGGTAGGGTTAGTGTTAAGGTCAGATACAGGTTTAGGGGTAGATTTAGGGTTAAGATTAGGATTCATATTAGGGCTAGGCTTAGGGCTAGATATAAGGTAAGCTTTTGGTTTAGGTAAAAGTTTAGTGTTATTCTTATGGCTCAGTTTTGTTTTAGGGCTAAGCCTATGTTTAGGGCTAGTTTTAGGATTAGCATTAGCCATAGGGCTAGTGTTAAGGATAGGTTTAGATGTAGAATTAGGGTTAAATTTAAAGTTAGGTTTAGATCTAGGGTTAGGGCAAGGTGTAAGGTTAGAGCTAGGGTTATTCTAGGCTATGGCTATGAATAAGGTTATGGTAAGTGATAGGGTTAAAATTAGGGCTACGTCTAGGGCAAGAGTTATAGTTAGTCTTAAAGCTAGGATTATATTAGGTTTAGGATTTTAGCTAGGGTTAGTGTTAGGGTTAGTCCTAGGTTTAAGGTTAGGGCTAGGTTTAGTGTTAGGGTTAGCATTTGGGTTAGGTTTAGGTAAGCAATGGGGTTATAACTAGGTTTAGGGCTAGGAGAAGGGATAGAATTAGGGTTAGGGTTATGATTAAGGCTAGGTTTGGGGCTAGGATGAGAGCTAGTGTTCATATTAGGGTTAGGACTAGGATTAAGGCTAGGGCTAATGTCAGGTCTAGGGTTACAGTTAGAGATAGGTTTCGGTTTATGTTTATGATTAGGTCTGGTGTAAGGGTTAGATTTAGGTTAAGGGTCAAGTTTAGGCTATGTGTATTAATAGGGTCACTGTACAGCTTAAGGTTTGTTTTAGGTTAACATTTAGGTTTAGGGCTCAAATTAGCATTAGGGTTAGAGTTAGGGTTAGAGTAATGAATAGGCTTAGGATTAGTGTTCAGGTTAGTTTTAAGGCAATGGATAGGTTTAGGGATTGTGGTAGGGTTAGGATTAAGCCAATTGTTAGCATTAGGGTTAGGATTATGGTTAGGGTAATGGATAGAATTAGAGCTAGGATTAGGGCTAGTGTTATCGTTAGGAATATGGCTAGGATTAGGGTAGTTGATATAATTAGAGCTATGGTTAGGGCTATGATTAATGTTAGGATTAGGTCTAGTGTTAGGTTTGGTTTTGGGACAGGGCTAGGGTTATGTTAAGGGTAAAGGTTAGGCTTTGAGCTAGGGTTAGGTCTAAAGCAAGGCTTAGGTTTAGGGTTAGGGCTAGGCTTAGGTTTAGGGTTACACTTAGGGCTATGTTCAGGCCTAAAATTAAGGAGAGTTTTTGTGTTAGTTTAGGCCTAGGATTATGGCCATGTGTTTTGTAAGAGCTAGGGTTATGATTAGGGCTAGTTTTAGGGTTAGGGTTATGGCTAGGTCTAGTATTAGGATGAGGTTTTTGTTTAGGGTAAGCTTTGGAGCTAGGATTATGTTAGGGTCAGGGCCATTGTTCAGGTTAGAGTTAGTGTTGGGTTTAGTGCCAGAATTAGGACTAGGGTTAGGTCTAGTGGTAGGTTTAGTGTTTGGGTTAGGTTAAGGGTTATTGTTAGGCCTAGGGCTAGGTTGGTGTTCAGGTCTAGTGCTAGAGACATGGCTAGATTTAGGATTAGATTTAAGTCTAGGGCTAGTGTTAGGTTTAGGTTTAAGTATATGATTACTGGTAGGGCTAATGTTAGGGTTCGGTTTCGGGTTAGGGTCAGGTTTATAACTGTGGTTAGTGTCGGGGTCAGAATAAATGTCAGGGTTAGGGTTTGGGTTTATGTTAGGTTTAGAGCTTGAAATAAGTTTAGGGTTAGGACTAGTAATAGGGTTAGTGTTTTGTTAGGCTCTGGATTAGGTTTAGGACTAAAATGAATCCTGTACAGTGTCATAGAAATTTGAAAGTAAAACTAACCTTAACCTGTTTAGAGTCCCTTTGATCCTTGAAGTCCCACACTTGGGGAGCCAAGTTGGGTAGGCTAACACATGAATCTTTCACACTTATCAAAGAAATCTGATCAAATAATTGGGTAGGTAGTTCAGTACATGCATATTTTCCTGTTTTATCCTAAAGTGCTTTCACATAAAGTTGCTTTGCATGCTTCAGCTTAGGGCTACTTTTACAAGGAATAAACCAGAGAATTCCCATAGAAAACTGATTGAGTGTGTGAGGTTTGAAGTAGCTAGCACCAACTCTGTTGGATTTCCAGCTCCATTTCCATTTATACGCATAGGTAAAAATGAAATGAAAACTTAAAATACAAACTGTTCAGGAGAACAAACCCTTGACCCAAGAGGCCCACACCTAAAGAATACAGTAAGGCTAGGTAAAAGTTGAATCCTGCCTATTATCCAAAAATTTCAACAAAACTAAATCTATCAAACACTAGCTGTAACCCTAGCCCTAATCTAATACTAAATCTAACCTAACCTGTTTAGAAAACCATTGATCAAAGTAGTCCCCAAATAAAGGAGCCCAGTGGGGCAAGCTAACAGATGAATCCTGTGCAGTATCAAAGAAATCTGACCAAATAACTGGGGGATATATTTCAGTATGTGCATATTGCCCTGTTTTCTCCTAAAGTGCTCTTGGATAAAGTTGCATGCTTCAGCGTATGGACACTTTTACAAGGAAGAAACCAGATAGTGCCCAAAGACAACTGATTGAGAATGTGAAGTTTCAACCAGCTAGAACCAACCCTCAGATTTCCAGCTCCATTCTCATTTACCTATATAGGTCAAAATGAAGTGAGACATTAAAAACAAACTATTTCCAACAGGAAAGCATTGAAACAAGAAGGCCCCAAACTGGGGCCCATAGTGAGGCTAGGTAAGAGATAAATCTTCCCAGTATCAAAGAAATTTGAACAAAACAAACTCTAACCCTAACACTAGCTCTAAAACTAGCCCTAACCCTAACTGTAACACTAACCCTTACCTGTTTAGAGAATCATTGATCCTAGAAGTGCCAACCTTGGGGAGCCTAGTGCAGCAAGCTAAATGATGAATACTGTGCAGTATCAAAGAAATCTGATCAAATTGTTGGGAGACTTATTTCAGTACATACATGTTTCTCTGTTTTCTGCTTAAGGGCTCTCGGATACAGTTTCTTTTGCATGCTTCATCTTTGGCCTACCTTCAAAAGAAATAAACCAGAGAGTGCCCACTGAGAACTGATTGTGTGAAGTTTCAAGCACCTCCTGCTAACCCTGGTGGCCAGCTCAATTTCCATTCACATCAATAAGCCAAAATGAAGGGAAACCTTAAAATACAAACTGTTCCTGACAGTGAACCATTGAACCGAGAAGGCCTAAACCTGTGGAGCACAGTAAGGCTAAGTAAAAGGTTAATCCTGCCCAGTATCATAGAAATTTGAAGAAAACTAGGGCCCCATCGGTGCTCTCAGCTCATGTGGAAGGCTCGGCTGTGCAGTTTCTCTGGGCGCAGATAGCAGTCTCAGCTGCATGGGAGCTCACTGCTCAGATGGAAGGCAGCACAGAACACAGAGACTTTGCTTGAGAATCAGGAGAAGGAGCTCTGGACACAGCACAATGTCAATCCAGAACCACCCACTTCACCAAACACCATACATTGGTAATAGATGGAATCCATCTTTCAAAACCTTACTGGACATCTATCACTGGGCGTGGCTACCAGCTCAGTTCTGCAGCTTATCAAGTAAGTGGTTTCCAAGTCTCCTGCCTCCAGCTGTGATAACTCAAGATTTTTCTCACAAGCTTTTGGGGGTGTAGCTATCAATGAGGAACAGCAACTGTACAGGCACCTGGTTTCCAATTCAGAGACTAAGAGTGGGAAGGCTCCAGGAAGAAGCTCAAGCTCTCTCACCCTGGTTACCTCCACCACGCTGAGCACAGAGACTCAAGCTAGGAATAGACAACTCCACCTACTCCAAGAAAAGAAAACAGAGTTCTGAGAGACTATTTTTTTCTTACTTTTCTCATCCATTCTCCTCTACTCTTCCACTCTGGTCCTCACAACCTCAACATATGTGAAACCAAGAACTTTCCAGGAAATTGGACTTTAAGAACTGAATCACTAGAATAGCATAATATAGAGGAGTTACATAGGCCCCACCTCACCACCTCTTTATTTGCTCTTATTTTCTTTCTCCCTCTATTTACTTTTTATTTTTCTTCTTTTTTCTTTCTCCCTCTATCCCACTTTCAGCCTCCTAACTTTTACTATTTATACATAGGGTAATTTTATGAATACAGATAAGGAGTTTGAATTTATACCTTCTTCCATAAATTCCCCCTGTCTATTCATTAGAGTTCTCCTTCAAATTTACCAAGTTAGATTAATCACACACCCTCATTCCTTTCCCCCTTAACATAGTATCCTACCCCTGACCCTCAGTTCTGTATACACCACCAGAAATGGTATGCCTTTTATGAATTTAATGATTATATTCTAAATAATAATTGAAGCTAACATCTGTAGACACAGAGTCTAAATATAAATGTATTTCTAATGGTTAGGTTTAGGCTTTGGGTTAGGGTTAGATTTAGAGTTAGGTTTTGATCTATGGTTAGGGCTAGGGCTAAGGATAGGGCAAGGGTTAGGACTAGGGTTTGGGTTAGGTATAGGAATATGGTAAGGTATAGGGTTAGAACTAGTGATAGGGCTAGTATGAGAGTTAGAGTTAGTTTTAGGGCTAGGGTTAGGGTTAGAGTTAGGGATAGGACTAAATTATGTTTAGTGTTAGTGTTAGGTTTAGGCCTTGGCTTAGGGTTAAGAGTTAGGAATACGTTTAGGGTAAGGTATTGGGTTATAGCTAGGCTGAGGGATAGAGCAAATGTTAGTATTAGGGTTGGTGTCAGGTCTAGGGTTACGATTAGAGTTAAGTTTAAGGCTAGGGTTATCATTAGGGTTACTGTTATGTTTAGGGTAATGGATAGGGTTAGAGCTCGAGTTAGGGATAGGATTATTGTTAGGATTAATTATAGGTTTAGATTTAGGATTAGGGCCAGATTTATGGTTAGGTTTAGATTTAGGGTAATGGTTAGCGCTAAGGTTAGGGTTAAAACGAGGTGTAGGGCTCAGTTTAGGGATAGATTTTGCGTTATGTTAAGGCTATGGCTAATGTAAGAACTAGAGTTATGATTAGGGCTACTTTTAGGGTTACAGTTAGGGCTAGTACTAGTTTTAGGTTTACGTATACTTTTAGGGTGATGTTAGAGCTAGGGTGAGTTTGAGGTCAGAGTCAGGCTCAAGGTTAGTTTTAGGGTTAGGTTTAGACTGGAATTAGGGCTAAGTTTAGGGCTGGGTGTAGGGTTAGGTTTTGGTTTAGATTAAGTTGTAGGGTTAGGGCTATGGCTCAGTTTTGTTTTAGGGCTTGAACAAGATTAGGGCTAGTTGTAAGATTAGTGTTACTGTTAGAGCTAGTGTAAGTGTGAGGTTTAGGCTTAAGGTTATGGTTGGACTTGAGTTATGGTTAGTTCTAGTGTTAGGGCTAGGGCTAGTGTTAGGGCTAAGGTTAGTGCAAGTGTTAGGGTTATGTTAAGGGATAGGGTTAGATCTAGGTATAGGGCTAGGGCAAGAGTTAGAGTTAGTCTTAGTGGTAGTGGTAAGATTAGGGCTAAATTAGGTCTAGGATCAGGTCTAGGATTAGTTTAAGGGTTAAGTCTAGAGTTAGAGTTAGGGTTAGATTTGGGGGAAGGGATCGGGTTATAGCAAGGTTCAGAACTAGGGTGAGTGATAAAATTAGGGATAGGGCTAGAGTTCTGTTTCGTTTTAGGATCAAGGTTAGGTTTAGGTAGGATGAGGGTAGATTTTGTGTTAGGGTTATGGCAAGAATTAGGGCTAGGGCTAAATCAAGTCTAGGGTTATAGTTAGGGATAGTTTTTGGGTTAGATTTATGGCTAGGTCTAGTTTCAGAATTAGGTTTACGGTGAGGTTCAAGTTGAGAGCTAGGGGATAGTCAGAGTCAGGTATTGGGTTTGTATTAGGTTGAGGTTTAGGGTTATGGCTCAAATTAGCATTAGTTTTGAGTTAGGGCTAGGGCAATGGATAAGGTTAGGTTTAGGCTTCAGGTTTGGTTTAGGGCTCAGGTTAGATTTAGTGTAATGGATAGGGTTAGGGTAAGGCCTAGGGTTAGCATTAGGTTTATTTAGGGTTAAAGCTAGGGTAGGGCTTGGGTTAGGTAGGTTTTGCAATAGGTTAGGGCTATGGCAAATGTAAGAACTTAGCTATGATAGAGCTAGTTTTAGGGTTAATGTTAGACCTAAGTATAGTTTTAAGGTTAGGTTTAGTGTTAGAGTGATGTTTAGAGCTAGGGTTAGTGTTGGTGTCAGGGTCAGTGTTCAGTTCAGGGTTATGGTTAATGTGAAAGCAGTATTAGGACTAGGGTTAAGATTAGGGGAAAGGTTAGTTTTTGGCTTTAGGCTAAGGGTTATTATTAGGGCTAGGGTAGGTTTTTCCTTAAGTCTAGGCATAGAGTTACAGATAGATAAGGATTAGGTTTAGGTCTAGGGCTAGTGATTGGGCTTGGTTTAGGTATAAGTTTACCATGAAGTCTAGTATTAGTGTTCGGTTTAGGGTTAGGTTCATGTTTAGACCTATGATTACTGTTAGGGTCAGAATAAGGGTTAGGCTTAGCATTAGGATTTGGTTTATGGTAGAGCTAGAATGAGGACTAGGGTTAGTGTTTGGGTTAGATTAAAGATTAGGTCTAACCTAATCCTAATCCTAATTCTTAACCTTACCCAAATCCTATCCCTATGGGTTAGGTTAAGGATTAGGATGACAATTATGATTAGGATTAGCATTAGGTTTAGAGTTTGGCATAGGTTAAGGGATAGGGTTAGAGCTAGGATCAGGACTAGGGTTGGGGTTAAAGCTAGGGTTAGGGCTAGGGTTAGGAATAGGACTAAATTAGGGCTAAGATTATGGCTATGGTCAATTTTGGGGTTAGGCCTAAAATTATGTTTAGGGTTAGGATTAATGCTTGGTTTAGGGCTAGGATAAGGGCTGGGTTTTGTGTTAGGTTTAGGACTAGGATTACAGCTATGGCTAATGTCAGGTCTAAGGTTAGGGTTGGGGATAATTTTAGGATCAGGTTATGGCTAGGTCTAGTGTAAGTGTTAGGTTTAATGTAAATTCAGCCTTAGAGCTAGGAGACTTATTAGGGTCTTGGTCATTGTTAGAGTTTGCTTGAGGTTAGGGTTTATGGTTAGGGGTTGAGTTAGCACTAGGGTATGGGTTAGGTACTGATAGGGTTTTGTTTAGCGTTTACATTAGGTTTAGGGTAATTGATAGGGTTAGGGTTAGTGATAGGGTTAAGAGTAGGCCTAGGGTTCGCATTAGGGTAAGGGTTATGTTTAGTATAATGGATGGAATTAGAGCTAAATTTAGGGCTAGGTTTCTGGTTAGGAATAGGTCTTGAATTAGCGTTAGGGTTAGGCTTAGGTTTATGTTTAGCAATAGGATTAGGTTTTGAGCTAGGGTTAGGTTTAGGGTGAAGGTTAGGTTTAGGGTTACTTCTAGGAATAAGATTATAGTACTCACAGGGTTAGGGTTAGGATTAGGGCTAGGGACATCATTAGGGATAGGGTTAGGGTTAGGGTAATGTGTACAATTAGATGTAGATTTAGGGGTATGTTTAATGTTAAATTGAGGTTTAGGCTTAGAGTTAGGGCTATGGTTATGTTTAGGTTTATAGTAAGGGTTAGGGTTTAAGCTAGGGTTAGGTCTATGGCAAGTGTGAGATTTAAGGTTAGGTCTAGGGTTAGTTTTCCAGTTAGATTTAGGTTTAGCATTAAGCCTAGAATTATCAATAAATTTAGGTTTAGGTTTAGAGTAATCGGTCAGTGTAGAGCTAGGTTTAAGGCTAGGGTTAAGGTTAGGATTAGGGTAGTTTTAGGGTTAGATTGAGGGAGAGGTGTAGGTTTATATTTAGAATAATGTTTAGGCTTTGAGCTAGGATTAGGACTAAGGCGAGAGTTAGGTTAGGGTTAGGGCTAGGGTTAGGGTTATGGTTATGCTTAAGGATTGATTTACGCTTAGGATTAGCCGTAGGTTTTGTGTTAGGTTTAGGGCTAGGGTTAGGACTATGGGTAATGTAAGAGCTAGGGTTATGTTGAGGGCTAGATGTAGGTTTAGGGTTATGGCTAGGTCTAGTGTTATGTTTAGATTTTTGGTAGGGTCAGATTTAGAGACAGGTTTACTCTAAAGGCAGAGTCGGTGTTTGGGTTAGAGTTAGTGTTAGGGTTACAGCCAGAATTAGGACTATGTTAAGTCTAGGGTTAGATTAGTGTTATTGTTAGGGCTAGGGCTAGGTTTATGTTTAGGTCTTGGGGAAGAGTTCAGGCTAGATTTAGGATTTGCTAAATCTAGGGCTAGTGTTAGTGTTTGGTCTAGGGTTAGGGTCAGCTTTAGACCTAGGTTTAGGGTCAGAATAAGGGTCAGGGTTAGCGTTAGAGTTTGGGATAGGGTTAGAGCTAGAATGATGGCTAGGGTTAAGACTATTAATATGGTTAGAGTTTTGTTTAACTTAAGATTTAGAGATAGGTCTAGGGTTACCATTAGGGTTAGGTTTTTTCTTAGGTTAAGGTATAGCCTTAGAGCTAGGGTTAATGCTAGAGTTAGGGTTAGGGTTAAATATAAATATATTTTGAGCTCAGATTAGGGCTAGTTTTTGTATTAGGATTAGGGTTAGATTTTTGCCTTGGCTAATATAAGAGCCAGGGTTACAATTAGGGTTAGTTTTAGGGTTAGAGTTAGGGGTAGGTCTAGTGTTAGGTTTAGGTTTAAGGTTAGTGTAATATTTAGAGCTAGGGTTATTGTTAGGATATGAGAAAGCATCAAGGTTAGTTTTAGGGTTAGGATTAGCACTCAAATGAGGACTAGGTTTACTGATTGGTTTAAGGTGAGGTCTGTGTTTAGAGCTAGGGTGACTGTTAGGATATCAGTCAGGTCAGGGTTTGCTTTAAGCTTAGGGTTATGACTTGAATTAGGTCTAGGGTTAATTTTAGGGTTTGGTTAAAGTTTACGATTGCCTTTAGAGATAGGGTCAGTTTTAGGATATGAGTCAGGGTCAGGGTAAGTTTAAAGGTTAGGGTTAGGACTGGAATTAGGCTAGGATTACGTCTAGGTTACTGTTAGGGTTTTGTTTAAGTTAATTTTTAGTGTTAGGGCTGTTGCTCAGTTTTGTTTTAAGTCCTAGGTTTAGGGTTTGGACTAGATATAAGATTAGCATTAGGGTTAGGGCTAGTATTAGTTTAGGCTTAGGTTTGGGTTAGGGTTAGATTTGGATTTAGCATTAGATCTAGGATTAGGGCTAGGACTAACTATAGGGCAAGGATCAGGGCTAGGGTTATGGTTACTCTAACAGATAGGGTTAGATCTAGGGCTAGGACTAGGGTGAGAGTTAGAGTTAACATTAGGCCTAGGGTTTTGGTTAGTTTTAGGAATAGGGCTAAGATAGGGCTAGTATTAAGGCTAGGGGTTGTGATCAGCTTATGCCTAGTGTTAGGGCTAGTGTTATAGTTAATTTTAGGGTACACTGTGTTGTTATAGCTAGGTTTAGAGTTAGGGTGAGGTTTAGAATTTGGTTTAGGACTAGGGTTAGGTTTAGGGTTATGATTAAGACTAAGTTTAGGACTAGGATGATGCACAGGGTTACTTGTAGCGTTAGGTCTAGAATTAGGGCTAGGGTTTATGTCAGCCTAGTGTTACAGTTTGGGGAAGATTTAGGGTTAGGTTTGTGTCTAGGTCTAGTGTAAGTTTTATTTTTATGGTAAGGGTCAGGTTTAGAGCTAGGTGTATTTTTAGAGTCAGGATCAGGTTTAGGGTTTGTTTTAGGTTAAGGTTTAGGGATAGTGCTAAAATGAGCATTAGGGTTAGGGTTAGGGTTAGGGCAATTGATTGTGTTATTTTTAGGTTTCAGGGAAGTTTTAGGGCAATGGAGAGCTTTAGGGTTAGCAAAAGGGTTAGGGTTATGCCTAGGGTTAGCATTAGGATTAGGGTTATCATAAGGATAATATATCCGGTTAGAGCTATGGTTAGGGCTAGGGTTAGGTTATGATTAGGGCTAGAATTAGGTTAGGTTTTGAGTTAGGGCTAGTAACCCTAGCTTAGGGTAGGGTTAGGGTTTGATTTAGGGTAAAGGTTACGTTTTGTGCTAGGGTTAGGTCTAGGACGAAGGTTAGGCTTAGTGTTATAGTCAGTGTTAGGTTTAGGGTTATGGCTAAAGTTTTCATTAGGGTTAGCATTAGGTTTAGGGTAATATATTGGGTTAGATATAAGGTTAGCTTTATGGTTAAGGTTAGGTTTCAATTTAAGTTTAGTTTTATTGCTAGGTTTACTGTTGGTTTCAAGGTAAAATTTAGGTTTTGAGTTAGGGTTAAGGCTATGGCAAGTTGTAGGTTTAGGGATAGGTCTAGGAATTGGTTTATGGATTGGGTTGGGGTTTTGGTTAGGGTTAGGGATAGGGTTATTATTAGGGTTAGGGTTAGAGTTAGGCTAATGCCTAGGGTTAGAGCTAGTTTCAGGTTTAGGGTTAAAGTTAAGATTAGGGCTATGGTTAGGGTTATGTTTAGGAATAGTGCTAGGGTCATGTTTGGGCTAAGGGTTAGTCTTTGAGCTAGGGTTAGGACTAAGGTGAGGGTTAGGGTTAGGGTTAGGACTGGGGTTAAGGTTAGGGTGAGGGATATGTTAGGGTAGGTTTAGGCCTTGATTAGCGTTAAAGTTATTTAAGTTTTGTGTTAGATTTAGGCCTAGGGTTAGTGCTAAGTGTAATGTAAGATCTAGGGTTGTGATTAGAGCTAGTTTTAGGGTTAGCCTTAACCCTAGGTCTAGTGTTACGTTTAGGTTTGGGTTAGGGTCAGGTTTATAGCTAGGTTTAAAGGTAGTGTCAGGGCCAGTGTTCAGGTTACAGTTAGGGTTAGGGTGAAAGCCAGAATACGACTAGGGTTAGGTCTAGTGGTAGGTCTAGTGTTTGGTTTAGGTTAAGGGTTATTGTTAGGGCTAGGACTATGTATTTGTTTAGGTCAAGGGCTAGAGTAATAGCTAGATTTAGGATTAAGTTTAGGTATGTGGGTAGTGTTAGCTTTAGGATTAGCTATAAGTTTACTGGTAGGGCTAGTTTCAGGTTTCGGTTTCATTTTAGGGTCAAATTTAGACCTATAATTAGTGTTAGGGTCAGATAAGGGTGAAGGTTAAGGTGAGGTTTTAGGTTAGGGTTAGATCTAGAATTTGGCTAGTGTTAGGACTAGTAATAGGGTTATTGTTTGGGATTGGCTAAGGATTAGGATTAGGACTAGAGTTAGCCTTTTTGGGGGGTAATGGATAGGATTAGAGCTAGGGTTAGGGCTAGGATTAGGGTTAGGTTTAGGGCTAATTTTAGGGTTAGGGTTAGGGTTAAATCTAGTCTTATGGCATGGATTAGTGCTATTTTTGTGTTAGAGTTAGTGCTAGGTTTTGGCTAAGGCCAATGTAAGAACTATGATTATGATTAGGATTAGTTTTAGGGTTAGGGTTATGGCTAGGTCTAGTGTTAGCATTAGTTTTAGGGTTAGGGTGATATTTAGAGCTAGGCTTTATATTTGGATATGAGTCAGAGTGAGGGTTAGTTTTAGGCCTAGACTCGAATTAGAGCTCAGTTATGGCTAGTTATTGGTTAGGGTTTGGTTTAGTTTAAGATTTAGGGTTAGAACAATGGCTAGGTTTAGGGGTAGGGTTAAGGTTAGGGTTCAAATAGGGCTAGGTTTAACACTATGATTCGTGTTAGGGTTAGGCGTATGGTTAGGGCTAATATTAGTGTTAGTTTTAGGGGAAGGGTTGGGGTTATATAGCTAGGTTCAGTGCTAGGACAAGGCTTATATTTAGGGATAGGGCTAGGTGAGGGTTTTGTTTAGGATTAAGTCTAGGGTTTAGGCCTAGGATTAGGTCTAGGGTTTGTGTTAGGGTTAGGGCTAGAATAAGGGCTAGGGCTAATATCAGGTCTAGGTTATGGTTAGGGATAGAGTTAGGGATCTGTTTATGGCTAGGTCTGGTGTAAGGATTAGGTTTAGCATAGGGGTCAGGTATAGAGCTAGGTTATTATTACGGTCAGAGTATGGGTTAAGGATTGGTTTGGTTTAAGGTTTAAGGTTAGGGCTCAAATTAGCATTAGGGTTAGGGTTAGGGTTAGAGTAATGGATAAAGTTAGGTTTACAGTTTAGGTTACGTTTAGAGTAATATATAGGGTGAGTATTAGGCATAGGATTCGGGTTAGGCCTAGAGTAAATATTTGGTTTAGGCTTATATTTAGAGTAATAAGTATGTTTAGTGCTAGTGTTAGGGCTTAGGTTAAGGTCAGGATTAGGACTAGGGTTTGGGTTCCAACTTGGGCTAGTGTTAGGGTTAGTTTTAGTGTAAGTGTTAGGGTTTGAGTTAGGGTTAGGGCTAGGTTGAGGTTTATGGTTAGAGTCAGGGCTACAGTTAGGGTTAGGGTCAGGGTTAGGGCTAGGTTTAGCATTAGGTTTATGGTTATGTCTAAGGTAATGGATAAAGTTAGAGCTAGAATTTGGGCTATGGTTTCAGTTAGGATGACGGATAGGGTTATATTTAGGGTTAGAGTTATGGTTATGTTTAGAGTAAGGGTTAGAGTTTGAGCTAGGGTTTGATCTAGGGCAAGCATTAGGCTTAGGGTTTGTGCTAGGGTTAGGATTAAGGTTATGCTTAGGTCTAAGTTTAGGGCTTGTATTAGGGCTAGGTTTTGTGTGAGGTTTATGGCTAGTGTTATGGCTATGGATAATGTAAGACCTAGTGTTATGGTTATGGCTAGTTTTTTGTGTTAGTGTTATACATATGTCTAGAGTTAGGTTTAAGTTTTTGGTTAGGATAAGGTTTAGAACTAGGGTTTGTGTTAGTGTAAGCATCATTGTTTGGGCTAGCATTGGGTTTTGGTTAGGGTCAGAATTAGAACTAGGTTTTATCTAGGGCTAGGGTTAGTCTTTGCTTTAGGTTAATGGTTATTTTAGGGCTAGGGCTAGGTTTTTTTAGGACTAGGGATAGAGTTATGGCTATATTTAGGACTAAGTTTGGGTCTAGTGCTAGTTTTATGGTTAGTTTTAGGTATAGGTTTACTGGTAGCGCTAGTGTTATGTTTAGTAGTAAGGTCAGGCTTTGATCTATTATTAATTTTAGGGATAGGGTTAAGACTAGTAATTGAGTTAGGGCTTGGGGTAAGCTAATTGTTAGGGTTAGAACTAGGGTAGCATTAGGATGAGAGTTTGGCTTAGGGTAAGGAATATATTTAGAGCTAGGGTTTGGATCAGTGTTAGGGTTAGGGTTAATGTTAAAGATAGAATTGAGGATCAGACTAGCACTAGGGTTTGTGTTAGGGTTAGGGCTCTGGCTCATATAAGAACTAGCTTTACAGTTAGAGAGAGTTTTAGGGTTAGGATTAGGGCTAGGTCTAGTGTTTGGTTTATGTTTAGGGTTAAGGTGATGTTTAGAGGTAGGGTTAGTTTTAGGGTCAGTGTCAGGGTCAGTATTAGTTGTAGGGATAGGGTTAGGACTAGGTGTAGCATTAGGATTTGGTTTAGGTTAAGGTTTAGGATTAGGGCTATAGCTTAGTTTTGTTTGTGGGCTATGGCTAGGATTACGGCTAGTTTTCTAATTAGAATTATGTTTAGGGCAAGTATTAGGGTGAGGTTTAGGTTTATAATTAGGGTAGATTTAGAGTTAGGGTTAGTTCTAGGTTTAGGACTATGGCTAGTTTTAGGGCTAAGGTTAGGGCTAGTGTTAGGGTTAGACAATAGATAAGGTTGGTACTAGAAATAGGTCTTGGGCTACAGTTAGGGTTAGTCTTAGGCTAAGGTTAGAGTTAGGGTACAGTTAGCAATAAATTAGGGCTAGGATTAGATCTATGGTTAGTGTTAGGATTATGTGTAGAGTTAGGGCTAGGTTTAGTGTTAGAGATAGTGTTAGTGTTAGGGATACTGATAGGGGAAAGGATGTGGTTATACCTGGGTTAAGAAATAGGGCGAGGGTTGAAATTAGGGTTTGGGCTAGGGTTAGGGTTCAGGTTAGGGTTAAAGCTAGGTTTAAGGCTAGGATAAGGGCTCTGCTTTGTGTTAGGTTTAAGGCAAGAATTAGGTAGAGTTCTAATATTAGGTCTAAGGATACGGTTAGGGATACTTTTAGTGTTAGTTTTATTGCTAGGTCTAGTTTAAAGGTTATGTTTCAGGTAAGGATCAGGTTTAGAGCTAGGTGTGTTATTAGAGTCAGTGTCTTGTTCAGAGTTTGAGTTAAGTTTTGGATTAGTTTTAGGCCTCGAATTAGCAATAGGGTTAGGGTTAGGGTTTGAGTAATTAATAGGGTTAGGTTTAATGTTCAGGTTGGTTTTAGGTAAGAATAAGGTTAGTGTTAGCTATAGGTTTAGGGTTAAGCCTAAATGGATAGGGTTAGATTTAGGTTTAGGACTAGGGTTAGTGTTAGGTTTAGCGTAACTGTTAGGATTTGAGCTAGGATTAGGACTACGGCAAGGGTTAGTTTTACGGTTGGTTCTAGGGTTAGGTTGACAGTTAGGGTTAGTGTAGGTTTAGAGTTAGGACAAGGGTTAAGTTTACAGTTAGGGTTAGAATAGCTTTAGGGTTAGGGTAGTGTTATCATTACGTTTATAGTAAGGGTTAGGGTAATGGGTAGGGTTAGAATTATATTTAGAGCTATGTTTGTGTTAGGCTTATGTTTAGGGTACTGGATAGGTTAGGGCTAGGTTTACAGTTAGGATAAGGGCTAATTTTAGGGTTAGGGTTAGGTCTAGGGTTAGCGTTATGGATAGGTTTAGGGTAAGTTTTAGGGTTTGAGCTATGGTTAGGGTTATCTTGATGTTAGGGTTAGTGTCAGGTCTAGGTTTAGGATTAGGGTTAAGTTTAGGGATAGGTTTAGCACTAGGATTAGGGTTATGTTTAGGGTAATGGATAGGATTAGAGCTAGAGTTAGGGCTAGGATTAAGTCTAGGGTTAGGTTTAAGGTTAGGGCCAGTTTTAGGTTTAGGGTTAGGTTTAGAGTAATGATTAGGGTAAGTTTAGGGTTAGGGTTAAAACGAGGTGGAGGGCTCAGTTTAGAGCTAGGTTTTGGGTTAGGTTAGGGCTAGCATTAGGGCTAAGGCTAATGTAAGAACTAGAGTTATGATTAGGGCTACTTGTAGGGTTACTGTTAGGTCTAGTTCTAGTTTTAGAGTTAGGATTACATTTTGGTGATGTTTGAGCTAGGTTTAGAGTAAGATAAGAGTCAGGCTCAAGGTTAGTTTTTGGGTTAGGTTAGGACTGGAATTAGGGCTGATGTTAGGACTAGGTGTAGTGTAAGGTTTTGGTTTAGGTTAAGCATTAGGTTTAGTTCTATGGCTTGGTTTTGTTTTAGGGCTTGAACTAGATTAGGGCTAGTTTTAGGTTTAGTGTTAGTTTTAGGGCTAGTGTTAGTGTGAGATTTAGGCTTAGGGTTAAATTTGGACTTAAAGTTATGGTTAGTTCTAGGGTTAGGGCTAGGGCTAGTGTTGGGGCAAAAGTTAGCGCAAGTGTTATGGTTATGGTAAGGAATAGGAGTAGATCTAGGAATAGGGCTAGGGTCAGAGTTAGAATTAGTCTTAATGCTAGTGGTAGTGTTAGGGCTAAATTAATGCTAGGATCAGGTCTAGGATTAGTGTAAGGGTTAAGTCTAGAGTTAGAGTTAGGGTTATTTTTGGGCGAAGGGATGGGGTTATAGCAAGGTTCAGAACTAGGATGAGGGATAAAATTAGGGATATGGCTAGAGTTAGGTTTTGGGTTAGGATCAAGACTAGTTATAGGTCTAGGTTGAGGGCTAGCATTTATGTTAGGTTTATGGCAAGAATTGGGGCTAGGGCTAATATCAGGTCTAGGGTTATGGTTAGGAATAGTTTTTTTGTAAGATTTATGGCTAGGTTTAGTGTCAGAGTTAGGTTTATGGTGAGGTTCAAGTTGAGAGCTAGGGTATTATAATAGAGTCGGGTTTTGGGTTTGTGTTAGGTTGAGGTTTAGTGTTATGGCTCAAATTAGCATTAGGTTTGAGTTAGAGTTAGGATAATGGATAAGGTTAGGTTTAGTCTTCAGTTTAGGTTTAGGGCTCAGATTAGGTTTAGGGTAATGGATAGGGTTAGTGTTGGGCCTAGGGTTAGCATTATGTTTATGGTTATCATTAGGGTAATGGATAGGGTTAGAGCTATGGTTAGGGCTAGGGTTATGTTTAGGATTATGGCTATTTTTAGGGTTAGGGTTAAGGCTAGGGTTAGTTTTAGAATATGGGTTAGGGTTTGAGCTAGGGTTAGTGCTAAGGATAGGGTTAGGTTTAGGATTAGGTCTAGGATTAGGATTAGGGTTACAATTAGTGTTAAGGGTATAGACAGGTTTAGATGTTAAGTTAGGGGGGTTAGGGTTAGGTTTAGATTTAGGATTAGGGTTAGTGTTAAGTTTAGCATAATTGTTAGGGTGTGAGCTAGGTTTAGGACTATGGCAAGGTTTTGGTTTATTGTTAGGTGTAGGGTTAGGTTTACAGTTAAGATTAGAGTAGGTTTAGGGTTAGGGTTAATGTTATCATGATGTTTTTGGTTAGGGTCATGGTAATTGATGGTTTTAGAGCTAAGGCTAATTCTAGTTTTAAGTTTAGGATTAGGGCTAGGGCTAGGGTTAGGTTTAGGGTTAGGCTTATCATTTTCTTATGGTTAGGTTAAGGTTAAGGGTCAGAGATTGAGTAAGTGTTAGGGCTAGGTTGAGGCTTCAGGTTAGAATCAGGACTAGGGATAGAGTAAGGGTTAGGGTTATGGTTAGGGCTAGGATTAGCATTAGGTTTAGTGTTATGATTAGGGTAATGGCTAGAGTTAGAGGTGAGTTTGGTCTATGTTTATAGTTAGGATTAGGGCTAGGATTGGGATTAGGGTTTGGGATAGGTTTATGTTTAGGGTAATGGCTAGGGTTTGAGCTAGTGTTAGTGCTAGGGCTAGATCAAGGATTAGGTTCAGCCTTAGGTCTAGGGACAGGATTATGATAGGTTTAGGGTTAGAGTTAAGTTTAGGGCTAGGGTTAACATTAGGTTTAGGATAAGGTTTAGGGTAATTGATATGGTTAGATGTAAGTTTTACATTTAGGTTTAGGGTTAGATTTAGTTTTAAGATTAATGTTAAGGCTACAGTTATGTTTAGATTTATGGTTTGGCTTAGGTTTTGAGCTAGGGTTAGGGCCATAGCGAGTGTTACTTTTAGGGTTAGGTCCATTGTTAGTTTTCTGGTTAGGGTTAGTGTTTTGTTTTGTGTTAAGGCTAGGGTTATCAATACTGTTAGGTATAGGATTAGGTAAGGTGTATGTTTTGAGCTAGGTTTAGGGCTAGGGTTAAGTTTAGGGTTAGGGCAAGGGTTAGGGTTGGGGTTTTGCTTAGGGCTAGGTTTAGGCCTAGAATTCACTCTGGGTTTTGTGTTAGTTTAAAGCATAGAGTTAGAATTATGGTTAATGTAAGAGCTAGGATTATGATTAGGGCTAGTTGTAGTGTTAGGGTTATGGCTATGTGTAGTGTTAGGTTTAGGTTTTTTGGTTAGGGTAAGGTTTAGAGATAGATTTAGTGTTAAAGGCAGGGTCAGTGTTCAGTTTAGAGTTAGAGTTCAGGTTAAAGCCAGAATTGGGACTAGGTTTATGTCTAGGGCAGGGTTAGTCATTGTGTTAAGTTAAGGGTTATTGTTAGGGCTAAGGCTAGGTTTTTGTGTAGGTCTAGAGCTAGAATTAAGGCTAGTTTTGGGATTAGGTTTAGGCCTAGAGCTAGGGATAGGGTCTGGTTTAGGTATAAGTTTACTGGTAGGGCTAGTGTTATTGTTTGGTCTAGCATTAGAGTCATGTTTAGACCTAGGTTAGTGTTATGGTCAGAATAAGGGTCAGGGTTATGTTTAAGGTTTGGGATAACTTTTGAGCTAGAATGAGGGCTAGGGTTAAGACTATTAATACGGCGAGAGTTTTCATTACCCTGAGGATTAGGGATAGGTCTAGTGTTACCATTAGTGTTAGCGTTTTTCTTAGGTTTAGGGATAGGGTTAAACCTAGTTTTAGGGGTAGGAGTAGGGTTAGGTTTAGTGTTAAAGCTAGGTTTAGGGCTCCAATTAGGGGTAGTTTTTGTGTTAGTGTTAGGGCTAGGGTTAGGGCAACAGCTAAAGTAAGAACCAGGGTTACAATTTGTGTTAGCTTTAGAGTCAGGGTTAGGGGTAGTTCTAGTGTTAGTGTTAGATTTACGGTTAGGGTGATATTTAGAGCTAGAGTTATTTTTAGAATAAGAGTCAGGGTCAGGGTTAGCTTTGGGGTTTGAATTAAGCCTCGAATTAAGGCTAGGTTTACTGTTAGGGTTTGGTTATATTAACATCATTTTTAGAGCTAGGGTGAGTGTTAGGATATGAATCAGGGTCAGTGTTAGTTTTAAGGTTATGGTTAGGACTCAATTAGGGCTAGGTTAGTTCTTATAGTAGTTTCAGGTTTGGTTTAAGTTAAGGTTTAGGGTTAGGTCTATTGCTCGGTTTTGTTTTAGTCTAGGATTAGAGTTAGGGCTAGTTTTACAATTAGTATTAGGGTTAGGGCTAGTGTTAGTTTTAGGCTTAGATTTAGGGTTAAGGTTATATTTATAGTTGGGTTTAGATCTATGATTAGGCTAGAATTAATGATAGGGCTAGGGTTAGGGCCAGAGTTAGAGTTATGTTAAGGGATAGGGTTAGATCTAGGGATAGGGCTAGTGTGAGATTTAGAGTTAGTTATAGGGCTAAAATTAGATTTAGGGAATTGCATAGGGGTAAATAGGGCTAGGATTAGGGCTAGGGTTAGTGTTCAGCTTAGGCCTAGCGATAAGAATAGGGTTAGGTTTAAGTTTAGGATAAAGAATGGTGTTATAGCTAGGTTTAGATGTATGGTGAGGGTTAGAGTTACAGTTAGGGTTCGGGTTGAGGTTAGGGTTATGATTAAGGTAAGGTTTAGGGCTAGGATGAGGGCTAGTGTTTATTTTATATTCAGGGCTACGATTAGTGCTAGGGCTAATATCAGGTCTCAGGTTATGGTTAAAGATAGTTTTAGGGTTAGGCTTATGGCTACGACTAGTGAAGGGTTAGGTTTCGGGTAAGTGTCAGGTTTAGAGCTCAGGGAATTATTAGGAAACGTATTTGGCTTAGGTAAGGATTTAGGTTTATGGCTCAAATTAGCATTAAGGTTAGGGTTAGGGTATAGTTAGGGTTTGTTTTAAGGTTCATGTTTGGTTTATGGTAATTGATACGGTTAGCGTTAGTGATAGGGTTAGTTTAGAATTAGGGTTAGCATTAGGGTAGGGGTTATGGTTAGGGTAATTTATATGGTAGAGGTTAGATTAGAACTAGAGTTATGGTTGGGAATATGCCTTGAGTTAGTGTTAGATTTAGTTTTAAATTTAGAGTTAGGGTTAGGTTTAGTGTTATGATTAGCATAAAGGTTAGTTTTTGAGCTAGGGTTATGGCAGGGTTTAGGGTTAGGTCTAGGGATAAGATAATGGTAGGTTTAATATTAGGGTTAGAGTTAGGGCTAGGGTTATCATTAACATTAGGGTTAGGGTTAAGGTAACGGATAGGATTGGTTTGGGTTTAGATTTGGTTTAGATTTAGAATTAGTGATAGTTTTAGGATTAGAGCTATGGTTATGTTTAGGTTTATGGTTAGTTTTATGGTTTGATCTAGAGTTAGGGCTATGTTGAATGTTAATTTTAGGGTTATGTCTCTGGTTAGTTTTCCAGTTAGGGTTAGGATTAACATAAGTGTTCTGGCCAGGATTGTCAATAAGTTTAGGTTTAGGGTTAGGGTAATGGGTAGGTTAAATCTAGGTTTGGTGCTAGGTTAAGTTTAGGATTTGGGCTAGGTTTAGAGTGAGAGGTAGGGATTGGTATAGGTTTATGTTTAGGGTAAAAGTTAGGCTTTGACTATCTTAGGACTAACGTGAGGGCTGGGGTTACGTGTAGGGCTAGTGTTAGGTTTAGTGTTATGCTTAAGGCTAGGTTTAGGCCTAAACTTAGCTCTATGTTTAGTGTTAGGTTTAGGCCTAGGGTTAGGCCTATGGGTAATGTAAAATCTAGGGTTATGATTAGGTCTATTTTTAGGGTTAGGGTTATGGCTGGGTCTAGAATTAGGTTTAGGTGTTGGTTAGTTTTAGGTTTGGAGGTAGGTTTAGTGTTAAAGGCAGGGTCAGTGTTTGGGTTAGAGGTAAAGTTAGGGTTACAGCCAGAATTAGGACTAGGTTTAAGTCTAGGGTTTGAGTTAGTTTTTGGGTGAGGTAAAGGTTTTTATTAGGGCTAGGGCTAGGATTTTGTTTAGGTCTAGAGTTAGAGTTCAGGCTAGATTTGGGATTGGGTTTAGGTCTATAGATAGTGGTAGGGTTAGGTTTAGGCATAAGGTTACAAGTAGGGCTAGTGTTAGGGTTTGGTTTAGGGTTAGGGTCAGGTTTAGCCCTAGGGTATATGTTATGTTCAGAATAAGGGTCAGCATTGGGGTTAGGGTTTGGGATAACATTAGAGCTAGAATGAGATCTAGGGTTAGGGCTATTAATATGGTTAGGATTTGGTTAGCCTAAGGATTAAGGATAGGTCTAGGGTTACCATTAGGTTTAAGGTTTTGCTCAGGGTAAGGTATAGTGTTAGGGCTAGAGTTAGGTTTATGGTTAGGGTTAAAGCTCAGTTTAGGGCTCAGATTAGGACCTGTTTTTGTGTGAGGTTTAAGGCTAGGGTTAGGGCAATGGCTAATATAAGAACTAGGGATACAATTAGGGTTAGAGGTAGGGATAGGTCTAATGTTAGGTTTAGGTTTAAGATTCGGGTGATATTTATAGCTAGGCTTAGTGTTAGGATATCAGTCAAGTCAGGGTTAGTTTTAAGGTTAGGGTTAGAACCCGAATTAAGGATAGGGTTACTGTTAGGGTTCAATTTATATTTAGGGTGGTGTTTAGAGCTAGGATGAGTGTTAGAATATAATTCAGGTTCAGAGTTATTTTTAAGGTTATGATTAGGACTCGAATTAGGGCTAGGGTTAGATCTAGGTGTAGTGCTTGCATTTGTTTTAAGTTAAGATTAGTGTTACTCCTGTTTCTCGATTTTGTTTTAGTGTTATGGTTAGGGTTAGAGCTAGTTTTATGATTAGCTTTAGGGTTGGGGCTAGGGTTATGGTTAGGTTTAGGATAAGGCTAGATTCAAGGATTGGGCTAGGTTTTGTGTTAGGTATAGGTCAAGATTTAGGGCTAGAACTAATGTCAGGTCAAGATTTATTTTAAGTGATATTTTTAGGGTTACGTTTATGGCTAGGTCAAATTAAAGTGTTAAGTTTAGGGAAAGGTTCAGAATAAGAGCTGGGGTATTATTAGGTTCAGAGTCAGGCTTCGGGTTTGGGTTAGGTTAAAGTTTAGGTTTAAGCCTCAAATTAGCATTAAGGTTAGAATTGGGGTTAAGGTAATGGATAGTGTTAGGTTTAGGGTTCAGGTTAGGTTTAAGATAGTTTTAGTTTGAGGATTAGTCTTAGGGTTTGCATTAGGGTTATGGTTATCATTAGGGTAATTTATAAGCTTAGACCTAGGGTAGGGCTATGGTTATGGTTAAAATAGGGCTAGAATTAGGGTTAGGGTCAGGGTTAGGGGGAGGGTTACAGTTAGGATTAGGTTTAGGGTTTGAGCTAGGATTTTTGCTATGGCTAAGGTTTATTTAGATTTTGGTCTAGGTTTATGGTCAGGGTTAGTGTTACAGTTAGGGCGAGGGTTATCATTAGGATAAGGGTAATTTGTTTAGATGTCAGGTTAAAGATAGGTTTATGTTTATGTTAGCTTTAGGTTTAGGTTTAGAATTAGGTTTAGGATTTGAGCTAACTTAGATTTAGGGTTAGGGGTTAGGTTCACTATTAGCTCTAGGATAAGGTTTCAGTTTGGGGTTAGGGTACATTTACCTTTAGGTCTAGTGTTATCATTAGGGTTAAGTTTAGGGTTAGGGTAATGGGTAGGGTTCGAGCTAGGGTTTGGGCTAGGATTAGGGCTGGGATTAGAGCCATGGTTAGACCTTGGATTAGTGTTAGGTTTAGGTTAAGTGTAATGGTTAGGGATTGAGCTAGGTTTAGGACTAAGGTGAGGGTTAGGGTTAAGGTCAGGGCTAGGGTAGGGTTAGGATTAGGTTTAGGGCTAGAGTTAGCATTAGTTTTACGGTTATGTTTAGTGTAATGGATAGAGTTAGAGCTAGGCTTTTGGCTATGTTTACAGTTAGGATTAGGTCTAGAGTTAGTGAGGTTTAGAGTTTTGGCTAGGGTTATATTTAGGGTAAGGTTTAGGTTTTGAGCTAGAGTTAGGGCTAGAACAAGGGTTAGGGTTAGGTTTAGGGTGAGGGCTAGTTTTAGGGTTAGGGTTATGCTTAGGGTTAGTTTTAGGCTGTAATTATGGGTAGGTTTTGTGTGAGGTTTAGGGCTTGTGTTAGGTATATGGGTAATGTAAGCGCTACAGTTATGTTTATGGCTACATTTAGAGTTCGTCTAGTGTTAGGGTTAGTTTTTGTGTTAGGATAATGTTTAGAATTAGGGTTTTTGTTAGGGTAAGTGTCAGAGTTCAGGTTAGGTTTAGATTTAGTGTTAGTCCAGAATGAGGACTAGGGTAGGTCTATGGATAGAGTGAGTGTTTGTTTTGGTTAAGGAATATTGTTAGGGCTAAGGCTAGGGTTATGGCTACATTTAGGATTACGTTTAGGTCTATTGCTAGTGTTAGCGTTAGGTTTAGGTTTAGGGTTACTGGTAAGGCTAGTGTTATGTTTTGGATAAAATTTAGGGTCAGGTTTAAACCTAGGTTTAGTGTTAGGGTCAGAATAAGGGTCAGGGTTAGTGTTTGTGTTAAGTTTAGAGCTAGAATGAGGGCTAAGTTTAGTACTAGGAATGGAGTTAAGGTTTGGGGTAGGCATAGAATTAGGGTTAGGACTAGGTTAGCTATAGGGTAAGGGTTTGACTAAGTGTAAGACATAGGGTTAGAACTAGGATTAGGACTACGGATAAGGCTAGGGTTAGGGCCAGGGTTAGGGTTAGGGTTAAAGTTAGGTTTAAGCTTGAATTAGGTTTAGGTTTTGTGTTAGGTTTAGGGCTATGGCTAATTTAAGAACTGGCATTACTATTAGGGCTAGTTTTAGGGTTAGGTCTAGGGTGAGGTCTAGTGTTAGGATTAGGTTTAGGGATAGGGTGATGTGTAGAACTAGGGTTAGTTTTAAGGTCATAGTCAGTGTTAGTATTAGTTCTAGAGTTAGGGTTAGGTCTTAATATTAGGTCTAGGGTTAGGACTAGGTGTAAGGTTAGGTTTTGGTTAAGGTTAAAGTTTAGAGTCACTGCTATGACTCTGTTTTGCTTGAGGGCTAGGGCTAGGGTTAGGGCTAATTTTCAAATTAGCATTAGGGTTAGAGCTAGTGTTAGGGTGTGGTTTAGGCCTAGGTTTAGGGTTATATTTAGAGATAGGGTTAGATCTAGGTTTAGGACTACAATGAAGGTTAGGGCTAGGATTAGGTCTAGGGTTTGAATTATCATAAGGGATAGTGTAAGAACTAGGGCTAGTGCTAGGGTGAGAGTTAGAGTTAGTCTTAGTGTTAGGTTTAGATATAGGGTTAGAATTATCTCTTAATTAGGGCTAGGATTAGAGCTAAGGTTAGTATTAAGGCTGTCCCTAGGTTTATGGCTAGGCTTATGTTTATGCTTATGGACAGAAATGATGTTATGGCTAGCTTTAGAACTAGGGCAAGGGTTAAAATTAAGTTTAGTTCTATGGTTAGTTAGGGTTAGGTTTAGGATTAAGGCTAAGTTTAGCGCTAGGATTCGGGCTAGAATTTGTCCTAGTATTAGGGCTTCATTAGTGCTAGGGCTAATGTCAGGTCTAGGTTATGGTTAGAGATAGTTTTAGGGTTAAGCTTATTAGTGTTAAGATTAAATTTATGGATATGTTTAGGTTTAGGGTTCAGGTTAGTTTTATGGTAATGTACAGGTTTAGGGTTAGGAATAAGTTCAGGGTTATCCTAGGGTTAGGATTAGGATTAGGGTAATGGATAGGGTTACAGCTGGGGTTAGGGCTAGGTTTATTGTTAGGATTAAGGCTAGGGTTAGGGTTAGGTTTTGGGTAATGGCAAGGGTTAGTTTTATGGTTTGGATTAGGGTAAGTGTTAGAACTAGAATTAGGTTTTTGGTTAGGGTTAAAGTTAGTGTTAGGACTCCGATTAGGGATAGGTTTTGGGTTAGATTAGGGCTAGATTTTGTGCTTCAGCTAATTTAAGATCTAAGGTTACAAGTAGAACATGTTTTAGGGTTAGGGTTAGGGCTAGGTATAGGGTTAGGTTTAGGTATAGGTTTTGAGTGATGTTCAGAGCCAGGGTTAGTGTTAGGGTCAGAGTCAGGGTCAGGGTTTGTTTTAGGGTTAGGTATAGGACTCAAATTAGTGTTAGGTTTAGGGCTAGGTGTAAGTTTAGGGTTTGGTTTATGTTAAAGGTTATGGTTAGGGCTATGGCTTGGTTGTTGATTAGGGCTAGTGCTAGGTTAAGTATAGTTTTAGGATTAGCATTATTATTTCAGCTTGTTTTAGTGAGAGGTTTAGCTTAGGGTTAGGGTTTGATTTAGAGTTAGGCTTAGATATAAGATTAGGGCTAGAGCTAGGGTTAGGGCTAATGTAAAGGCAAGTGATAGGAATATGGTAAGGGATAGTGTTAGCACTAGAAATATGACTAGGTGAGTTAGAGTTAGTCTTAGGGCTAGGGTTATGTTGGGTTTAGGGGTAAATTAGGGCTAGGATTACAACTAGCATTTGTATTAGTGTTAGACATACGTTTAGGTCTGGGGATAGGTTTAGGTTTAGAGGAAGGGATGGGGTTAGAGCGAGTTTTAGAGTTAGGTTGAAGGTTAGAATTTTGGTTAGGGGTAGGGTTATGGTTTGGTTTAATAATAAGGCTAGGTTTAGGGCTAGGATGTGGGCTCTGGTTTGTTTTAGGGTTATGGCAAGAATTAGGGCTAGGGCTAGTATCAGGTCTAGGCTTACATTAGGGATAGATTGAGGGTTAGATTTATGGCTAGGTCTAGTGTAAGGGTTAGGTTTAGGGTAAGGGTGAGGTTTAGAGCTAGGGGTATTATTACAGTTAGAATTAGGTTTCAGGTTTGATTTATGTTAGGGTTTAGGTTTAGACTTGAATTAGCATTAGGTTTTGGTTAGGGTAATGATAGGTTTAGGTTTAGGGTTCATGTTAGGTGTAGGGTAATTGATAGGGTTAGAGTTAGCAAAAGGGTTAGGGATAAGCCTATGGTTATATTTGTGTTAGGATTGAAGCATGATTTGTGGTTTGGATGAGGGCTAGGTTTTGTGTTAGGGTTAGGACAAGTTTTAGAGATAGTGATAATGTCAGATTTAGGGTTACAGCTATGGATAGTTATATGGTTAGATTCATGACTAGGTCTAATATTAGGTTTAGGGTAAGGGCCAGGTTAAGGGTAAGGTGTATTTTTTGGGTCAGGGTCAGGATTCAGTTTTGTGTTAGGTTAATAATTAGGATTACACCTCAAATTAGCATTAGGGTTAAAATTAGCCTTAGGTTAATGGATAGGTTTAGGTTTAAAATTTAGGTTAAGATAGGGTAATTGGTAGGGTTAGGTTTAGTGATAGGGTTAGGGTTAGGCCTAGGGTTTGCATTTGGATTAGGGTTATATTTAGGGTAATGAATAGTATTAGAGCTAGAGTTAGGCCTAGGGTTTTGGATAGAAATAGGGCTAGAGTTAGGGTTAGGGTTAGGGCTAGGGCTATGTTTAGGTTTAGGGTACAGGATATGTTTTGAGGTAGGGTTAGAGCTAGGGTGAGTGTTAGGTTTAGGATTATGTCTAGGGTTAGATTTATGGTTAAGGTTAGGGTTAGTGTTAGGGTTAGGGCTAAGGTTATCTTTAGAGTTAGGTTAATGGATAGGGTTAGATATCAGGTTAGGATTAGGCATAGTTTTAGGTTTAGGGTTAGTGTTAGGGTTAGGGCTAAGATTATCATTAGAGTTAGGGTAATGGATAGGGTTAGATTTTAGGTTAGGGTTGGGGTAATTTTAGGTTTAGGGTTAGTGTTAGGGTTTGCTCTAGGGTTATTGTCAGAGTAAAGGTTAGCTTTTTATCTAGGGTTAAGGCTACAATGAGGGTTAGGTTTAGGTTTATGTGTAGTATTAGGTTTACAATTAGGATTAGAGCTAGGTTTATCATTAGGGTTAAGGTTCGGTTTAGGGTAATGGATAATTGTAGAATAGTATTAGGGCTAGTGTTAACATTATGATTAGGGCTAGGATTAGGTTTAGGTTTATGGATAGGGCTAGGGTTATGTTTAGTGTTTGATTTTGGGTTTTACCTAGGGTTAAGATTAAGGTGAGTTTTAAGGTTAGCATGAGGGTTAGGCTTAGGATAAGGAATAGGTTTAGGTTAGGATTAGGGTTACACTTTGGGCTAGATTTAGGCCTAGGATTAGGGCTAGGATTTTTGTTAGGTTTAGAGCTAGTTTTAGTGCTATGGTAAAGTAAGTGTTATGTTTACCAGTATGGCTAGACCTAATGGTAGGTTTAGGTTTTGGTTAGCATCAGTTTTATCGCTAGGATTAGTGTTAGTGTCTGGGTCTGTCTTTGGATAAGGGTTAGGGTTAGGGCAAGAGCCAGAATTAGGATTGGTTAGGTCTAGAGGTAAGGTTGGTGTTTGGCTTAGGTTAAGGGTTATCATTAGAGCTAGGGCTATGTTTTTGTTTTGGTCTTTGCTAAAGATATGTCTTTATTTAGGATTAGATTTAATCTAGGTCTAGTATTAGGGTTACGTTTAGATATAAGGTTATGGGTAGGGCTAGTGTTAGGGTTTGGTTTAGATTGAGGGTCAGAATAAGGGTCAGGGATAGGGTTAGAATTTGGGTTATGGTTATAACAAGAATGAGTGCTAGGGTTAGGACTAGTAATAGGGTTAAATTTTGGGTTAGACTGAGGATTAGTTTTAGGACTAGGGTTAGCTTTAGGGTTTGGGTTTGGCTAGGATAAAGATAAGGTTAGAGCTAAATTAGAGCTAGGGTTCGGGTTAGGTTTAGGGCTAGTGTTAGGGTTAGGGTTTGGGTGAAAGCTAGGGTTAGGTCTCAGATTTGGGCTAGGTTTTGGTTAGCATTAGTTTTAATATTATCGTTAGTGTATGATCTAGGGGTTTGATTAGAACTAATTTTAGAATTAGGGTCAGGACTAGGTCGCGTGTTAGAGTAAGTTTTAGGTTTAGGGTGATGTTTAGAGGTAGGGTTAGTGTTAATGTCAGAGACAGGTTCAAAAGTAGTTTTAGGGTTAAGATTATGACTAGAATTAGGGCTAGTCTTAGGGCTAGAGGTAAAGTTAGGCTTTGGTTTAGGTAAAAGTTTAGGGTTAGTGTTATTGTTCAGTTTTGTTTTAGGGCTAACCCTTTGATTAGGGCTAGTTTTAGGATTAGCTTTAGGGTAAGGACTAGTGTTAGGGTGAGGTTTAGGTGTAGAATTAGGGTTAGATTTAGTGTTAGGTTTAGGTCTAGGGTTAGGGCAATGTTTAGGGTCAGGGCTAGTGTTATTCTAGACTATGGCTATGAATAAGGTTACAGTAAGTGATAGGGTTAGAATTAGGGCTATGGCTAGGGCGGAGTAGTCTTGAAGCTAGGATTAGGATTAGGTTTAGAATTCGTGGGAGTGTTATTGTTGGGGTTAGTCCTAGAGTTAAGGTTAGGGCTAGAGTTAGTGTTAGGGTTAGGGTTTGGGTTAGGTTTAAGGTAAGCAATGGGGTTATAACTATGTTTAGGGATAGGGAATATGTTAGAATTAGGGTTAGGGTTATGATTAAGGCTAGGTTTTGGTCTAGGATGAGAGCTAGTGTTCGTGTTAGGGTTAGGGCTACGATTAGGGCTAGGGCTAATGTCAGGTCTAGGGTTACAGATAGGAATATATTTTGAGTTATGTTTATGGTTAGGTCTAATGTAAGGGTTAGATTTAGAGTAAGGGTCCAGTTTAGTGCTATGTGTATTATTAGGGTCAGTGTACAGCTTATTGTTTGGTTTAGGTTAAGGTTTAGGTTTACGATCCGAATTAGCATTAGTGTTAGTGTTAGGGTTAGGATAATGAATAAGCTTAGGTTTAGGGTTCAGGTTAGTTTTAGGGCAATGGACAGGTTTAGGGATTGTGATAGGCTTAGGGTTAAGCCTAGGCTTAATATTATGGTTAGTATTATAGTTAGGGTAATGGATAGAATTAGAACTAGGATTAGGGCTAGGGTTATGGTTAGGATTAGGGCTACGGTTAGGGTAGTGGATATAATTAGAGCTATGGTTAGGTCTATGGTTAAGGTTAGGATTAGGGCTAGTGTTAGGTTAGGGTTTGGGATGGGACTTGGGTTATGTTAAGGGTAAAGTTTAGTCTTTGAGCTAGGGTTAGGTCTAAAGCAAGGCTTAGGGTTAGGGTTAGGGTAGAGTTAAATTTAGGGTTATGCTTAGGGCTATGTTCAGGCCATGGATTAGGGCTAGATTTTGTGCTAGTTTAGGCCTAGGATTAGGGCCATGGGTACTATAAGACATAGGGTTATGATTAGGGCTATTTTTAGGGTTAGGGTTATGGCTAGGTGTAGTTTAGGTCTAGGTTTTGGGTGAGTGTCAGGTTTAAAGCTAGGTTCAGTGTTAGAATCAGGGTCAGTTTTTGGGATATGGTTAGGGTTAGTGTTAGAGCCAGAATTAGCACTAGGTGTAGGTGTAGGAGTGGGGTAAGTATTCGTTTTATATTAAGAGTTATTGTAGGGCTAGTGCTAGGTTTTTGTTTAAGTCTAGGGCTAGAGTTAGGGTTAGCTTTGGGTCTAGTTCTTGTGTTAGGCTTAGGTATAGGTATAGGGTTACCAGTAGGGCTAGTGTTATGATTTGGTTTAGGTTTACGGTCAGGTTTAGTCCTAGGGTTACTCTTAGGGTCAGATGAGGGTCAGGGTTAGGTTTAGAGGTAGAATGAGGGCTAGGGTTAAGACTAGTAATATAGTTAGTGTTTAAGTTAGGCTAAGGATTAGGATTGGAACTCACATTAGCCTTTGGGTTAGGATTTGGCTTAGTGTAAGTAATAGGGTTAGAGTTAGAGATAGGGCTAGTGTTAGGGTTAGAGTTAGGGCTAGTATTAGGGTTAAACCTAGGTTTAGGGCTCAGATTAGGGGTAAAATTTGTGTTAGGGTTAGGGCTATGGATAGGACAATGACTAATGTATGAACTAGGGTTTGGATTAAGGCTAGTTTTAGGATTAGGTTAAGTCTAGATGTAGTGTTATTAATGTTATTAATGTAAGGGTGATTTTTAGAGCTAGGATTAGTGTTTCGGTCAGTGTCAGAGTCAGGGTTAGTTTTAGACTTAGTTTTAGGGCTATTTGTAGGGTTAGCATTTGATTTAGGTTAAGGGTTAGGATTAGGGCTATGGCTTGGTTTTGGTTTATGGCTAGTGCTATGGATAGGGCCAGTTTTACGATTAGCATTATGGATATGGGTAGTGTTAGGGTTTGGTTTAGGCTTATTGTTAAAGTTAAATTTTAGAGTTATGTTTAGATTCAGAGTTAGGCTTAGATCTAGGGTTAGGAATAAGGCTAAGTGTAGAACTAGGACTAGGGCTAGGGCAAGAGTTAGAGTTAGTCTTTTGGCTAGGTTTAGCGTTAGGATAGGATTAAATAAAGGGTAGAATTAGCATTAGGCTTTGGGTTAGGCCTAGGTTTAGGGCAAAGGTTAGAGTTAGGTTCTGTATTAGGGTTAGGACTAGGTTTAGGGCAATGGTTAATGTAAGAACTAGGGTTACCATTAGTGTTAGTTTTAGTGTTAGGATATGTGTTAGATTTAGTCTTAGGGTTAGGTTTAAGGTTAGGGTAATATGTTTAGCTAGGTTTTATATTAGGATAGGAGTCAAGGTCAGGTGGAGTGTTAGGGTTATTGTTAGGACTCGAATTAGGGCTAGGGTTACTTTTAGGGTTCAGTTTAAGGTGAGGGTGGTGTTTAGAGCTAGGTTGAGTGTTAGGATATGAGTCAAGGTCAGGGTTGGTGTTAAGGTTAGGGTTAGGACTCGAATTAGGGCTAGGGTTAGGTCTAGTTGTAGTGTTAGGGTTTGGTTTAAGTTATGATTAAGGGTTAAGGCTAAAACTTGGTTTTGTTTTAGTCCTAGGGTTAGATTAGGGCTAGTGTTAGTGTTAGGCTTAGGCTTAGTGATTGGGTTAGGGTTAAATTTGGATATAGGGTTAGATCTCGAGCTAGGGACAGAACTAAGGATAGGGCAAGTGTTATGGCTAGGTTTAGGGTTATGGTAAAGAATAGGGTTAGAACTAGTGATAGGGCTAGGGTGAGAGTTATTCTTAGGTCTAGGGTTAGGTTTAGGTTTAGAGATAGGGCTCATTTAGGGCTAGGATTAGGGCTTGATTTAGTGTTTAGTTTAAGCCTAGGGTTAGGGTTTAGAGTTTAGGTTTAAAATTAGGCCAAATTTGGGGTAAGGGATGGCTTTTTAGCTATGTTTAGAGGTAGGGTGAAGATTATAATTAGGATTAGGACTATGATTATTGTTAGCATTATGATAAAGGCTAGGTTTATGGCTAGGATGAGGGCTAGGGTACTTTTTTTTTAGGGTTAGGGCTACGATTAGTGCTAGGGCTAATTTCAGGTCCAGAATTATAGTTAAAGATAGTTTTAGGGTTAGGATTATGAGTACGACTATTTGAAGGGTTAAGTTTAGGGTTAGTGTCAGGTTTAGAGCTAGGGATATTATTAGGGTCAAGTTCTGAGTTAGGGTTTGGGATAGGTTAAGGTTTAAATTTAGGGCTCGAATTAGCATTAGGGTTTTGGTTATGGTTATGGTTATGGTAATGGATACAGTTAGAAATCAGTTCAGGGCTAGGGTCATGGTTATGATTATGGCTAGGTTTAGGGTAAGTTAGTGCTAGGGTTAGGGTTATGGCTAATGTAAGTACTAGGGTCATGATTATGGCTAATTTTAGTGTTTTAGGGCTAGGTTTAGTGTTAAGTTTATGGTTAGGATTAGGGTGATGTTTAGACCACGGGTTAGTGTTATAGTCAGAGTAAGGGTCAGGGTTAGCTAAAGGGTTTGGCTTAAAACTCGAATTAAGGAAGGGGTTAGGGCTAGGTGTAGGGTTAGGGTTTGGTCTAGGTTAATGGTTAGGGTTAGAGCTTTGGCTCAGTTTAGTTTTAGGGCTAGGGTTAGGGTTAGGGCCAATTTTAGGATTAGTATTAGGGTTAGGGCTAGTCTTAGAATTAGGCTTAGGCTTCGGTTTAGGGTTAAATTAAGAGTTAGGTTTTTATCTAAGGTTAGTGCTAGGGCTAAGGATAAGGCAAGGGTTAGGACTAGGATTTGGCATAGGGTTAGTTTTATGGGAAGGGAGAGGATTAGAATGAGTGATAGGGCCATTGTGAGAGTTAGAGTTATTCTTAGGGCTAGGATAAAGTTTAGGGTTAGGGATAGGGCTAAATTACGGCTAAGGTTATAGTTACGGCTAGGGTTAGAGCTAGTTTTAGAATTAGTATCAGTGTTTGGGTTAGTTTTAGGCTTAGGCATCGAGTTAGGGTTAGATTTAAAGTTAGTTTTCAATCTAGTGTTAAAGCTAAAGGTAAGTATAGGGCAATTGTGACAACAAGGGTTAGGGTTAGGATTAGGGTTACGTTTAGGGTAAGGGATGTGATTTTGGCTAGGTTTAGGGCTAGGGCAAGGGTTAGTGTTAGGGTTAGGGCAGAGTTAGTGTTACGGTTATGATTAAGGCTAAGTTTATGGCTAGGATAAGGTTTAGGCTTTGTGTTATCATTAGGGATATTATTAGGGCTAGAGCTAATGTCAGTTCTAGGGTTATACTTAGGGCTAGATTTAGTGTTAGGTTTATGGCTTGGTCCAGTATAAGGTTTAGGTTTAGGGTAAGATTCAGGTTTATATCAAGAGTTATATTTAGGGTCAGGGTCAGGTTTAGGTTTTGGGTTTTGTTAGGGTTTCAGTATAAGGTAATGACAGGGTTAGTTTTAGGGTTTAGGTTTGGTTTAGTGTAATGGATAGGGTTAAGATTAGGCCTAGGCTTACCTTAAGATTAGGGTTACTGATGTGGTAATGGATAGATTTAGACCTAAGTTTAGAGCTAGGGTTATGTATAGGATTAAGGCTAGTTTGGGGTTAGGCTTAGGTTTAAATTTAGTGTTAAAGCTAGGTTTAGGACTTGGATTAAGGCTAGGTTTTGGGTTAGGTTAGGGCTAGTGTTAAGACTATGGCTAATCTATGAAGTAGGGTTATGATTAGCACTAGTTATATGGTTAGGGATAGGCCTAGGTGTAGTGTTAGGTTGAAGTTTACGGTGATGATGATGTTTAGAGCCAGGGTTAGTGTTAGGGTCAGGGTTATTTTTCGTGTTAGTGTTAGAACTAGAATTAGAATATGGTTAGGGCTAGGTGTAGGGTTAGAGTTTGGTTTAGGTTAAGGGTTAGGGTTATGGCTATGACTCGGTTTGTTTTAGGGCTAGAGCTAGGATTAGAGCTAGTTTTAGGATTAGATTTAGCGTTAGTGCTAGTGTTAGGTTTAGGTTTAGGCATAGGGTTCAGGTTAGATTTACAGTTAGGGTTAAATCTAGGATTATGACCAGGGCTATAAATAGGGCTAGGGTTACACCAAGGATTAGGGCTAGGATTATGGTTCTAATAAGTGATAGATATAGATTTAGAACTAGGGTTAGATTTAGGGTGAGAATTAGAGTTAGTCTTTGGGCTAGAGTTAGGGTTAGGATTAGAGATAGGGCTAAATAAGGGCTAATATTGGGGCTAGAGTTAGTGTTAGGTTTAGGCCTAGAGTATGGGTTAGGGATAAAATTAAGGCTATGTTCAGGGATAGATAAGGGTTAGGGTTTGTGTTAGGGTTAGGGACAGGTTTAAGCCTAGGCTTAATATCAGGTCTATGGTTAAGGTTAGAAATAGTATTAGAGTTAAGTTTATGGCTAGGTATAGTATAAGGGTTAGGTAGGGTAAGAGGGTTATAGCTAGGGGAATTATTAGGGTCACGCTCAGTTTTACGGTTTGGTTTAGGTTTGAGGTTAGGTTAGGTTAGGGCTCGAATTAGCATTAGGGTTATGATTACCATAATGATTGGGTTAGGTTTAGGGTTCAGAGTAGCTTTAGGGTAATTGCTAGTTTGGGTGAAAGTGATAGGTTTAGGGTTAAGCCTAGGGGTAGCATTATGGTAAGGGTTATTTTTATGGTAATGGATACAGTTAGAATTAAGGTTAAGGCTAGGGTTATGGTTGGGATTAGGTTTGTGTTAGGGTTAAGGTGACTGTCAGAACTAGGATTAGGTTTAGGATTATGTTTAGTGTAAGAGAGTTAAGTTCAGAGTTAGGTCTAGGGATAGGAGTATGGTAAGTTTTGGGTTAGGGTTGGTGTTAGGTTTAGACCTATTTTTAGTGTTAGGGTCAGAATAAGTGTCAGGGTTAGGGTTAGTATTTGAGATTGTGTTAGAGCTAAAATGAAGGCTAGGGTTAGGACTATTAATAGGGTTAGGATTTTGGTTAGTCTGAGGACTATGGATAAGTCTAGGGTTACTCTTAGTTTTAGGATTTCACTTAGGGTAAGGGATTGATTTATTCTATGATTAGGGCTAAGGTTAGGGTTAGAGTTAGAGTTAAAGCTAGGTTTAGGGCTCGGTTCAAGGCTAGATATGCATTAGGGTTAGGGCTAGGATTAGGGCAACGGCTAATTTAAGAACTAGGGTTTCCATTAGGGTTAGTTTTAGGGTTAGGGTTAGGTGTAGTTTGAGTGTTAGTGTTAGGTTTAAGGTTAAGGTGATATTTATAGCTACAGTTCTTGTTAGGATAGGAGTCAGGGTCAGGGTTAGTTTTAGGGTTAGCGTTAAGAGTCGAATTAGGGCTATTGTTAATGTCAGTGTTCGGTTTGAGTTTAGGGCAGTGTATATAACTAGGGTGAGTGGATCAAGATTATTTTTAAAGTGAGGCTTAATTCTCGAATTAGGGCTAGGTTTAGATCTAGGTGAAGTGTTAGTGTTTGTTTTAAGTTAAGGTTTAGGATAAGGTCTATTGCTCGGTTTTGGTTTACTGCTAGGATTAGGGTTAGGGCTAGTTTTATGATTATCCTTACGGTTAGGGCTAGTGTTAGTGTTAGGCTTAGGCTTAGGTTTAATGTTAGATTTAGAGTTAGGGTTAGGCTGGGACTAACTTGAGGGCAAGTATTGGGACTAGTGTTAGGTTTATGGTAGCAGATAGGGATAGAACAAGGGATAGGGCTAGGGCTATGGCAAGAGTTAGAGTTACTCTTAGGGCTAGCAATAGGATAGGGTTATAGGTAGAGCTAAATTAGGGCTAGGATTAGGGGTAGGTTCTGTGTTTAAGCCTAGGGTTAGGGTTAGGGTTAGGTTTAAATTTAGGGTAAGGGATGATGTTATTGGTAGATTTAGAGTTAGGGTGAGGCTTAGAATTAGGGTTAGGTGTAGGGTTGGAGTTAGGGTTATGATTAAGGATAGTTTTAGGACTAGGATGAGGGCTAGGTGTGTTTTTAGAATTAGGGCTTAGATTAGGGCTAGGGATAATTTTAGTTCCGGAATTATGGTTAAAGATAGTTTTAGGATGAGGTTTATGGCTACGTCTAGGTGAAGGGTTAGGTGTTGGGTTACAGTCAAGTTTCGATCTAGGGGTATTATTAGGGTCAAGGTCTGGGTTAGGGTTTGGGATAGGTTAAGGTTTCAAGTTTGGGCTTGAATGAATTTTAGGATTAGGATTAGGGTAATGGTAGGGTTATATTTAGGATTCATGTTAGGTTAAGGATAATGAAATGGTTAGAATTCGAAATAGGGTTAGGTTTATGCCTAGGGCTAAATTTATGGTTAGAATTTGATCTAGGGTTAGGCTTAGGGTTATGGTTAGGGCTAGGGTTATTGTTAGGGTTATCTTTAAGGTTAAAGCTAAGGTAGGGCTTGGATTAGGGCTAGGTTTGTGATAGGTTAGGGCAGTGGCTAATGTAAGAACTAGTGTAATGATTAAGACTAGTTTTATGGTGTAGTTTTAGGGTTATTTTTATTGTTAAAGTTAAGTTTATAACTAGGGTTAATGTGTCACTGACAGTGCTCGGGTAGGATAATGGTTAGGGTTAAAGGCAGAATTAGGACCAGGGTTAGGTCTAGAGGTAGGGTTAGAGTTTGGTTTAAGTTAAGGGTCATTGTTAAGGCTAGGTCTATTTTGTCTTTAGGACTAAAGCTATAGTTATGTCTATATTTAGGAGTAGGTTTAGGTCTAGGGCTAGTGTTAGGGTTAGTTTAGATATAAGGTTACCATTAGGGCTAGTGTTAGGTTTTGGTTTAGTTTTAGGTTTAGATTTAGACCTAAGATTAGTGTTAGGGTCAGAACAATGGTCAGGGATAGGGTTAGGGTTTGGGATTTGGTTACATCTAGGATGAAGGCTAGGGTTAGGACTAGTTATAGAGTTAGGCTTCAGTATGTCTATGGATTAGTGCTAAGATTACGGTGAGTATTAGGGTGAGGTTTGGCTTAGGGTAAGAAATAGAGTTAAAGCTAGGGTTAGGACTAGAGTTAGGGTTAGGTTTAGGGTTAAAGCTTGTGTTAAGCCTTGGATTAGGGCTAGTTTTGTATTAGGGTTAGGGCTAGTGTTATGGTTACAGCTATTGCAAGAATTAGGGTTACTATTAGGGTTAGTTTTAGGGTTAGGTTTAGGGCTAGGTCTAGTGTTAGGTTTAGGTTTAATGTTAGGGTGATGTTTAGAGCTAGTTTTAGTGTTTGGATATGAGTCAGGGTCATGGTTATGTATAGTGTTAGGATTAGGTGTCAAATTAGGGCTAGGGTTAGTGCTGGTGGAGTGTTAGGGTTTGTTCTAGGGTAAGGGTTAGTGTTAGGGGTATGGCTCCATTTTGTTTTAGGGCTTGGGCTAGGGTTAGGGCTATTTTAAAATTAGCATTAGGGTTAGAACTAGTTTCAGGGTTAGGCTGAGGCATCGGTTTATTGTTGGTTTTAGACATAGGTTTCGATCTAGCATTAGTCCTAGGGCTAAGAATAGTGCAAGGGTTATGACTAGGATTAGAGCTTGGGTTAGGGTTACAGTAAGTATAGGGTTAGAAGTAGGGATAGGTATTGTCTGAGAATTATAGTTAGACTTAATTCTAGGGTTTGGGTTAGCGTTAGGAATAGGGCTAAATTAGGACTAGGATAAGGGCTAGGTTTAGTGTTAGGGCTAGGGCTAGAGTTAGCGTTATGGTTACGGATTGGGCTAGTGTTAGGTTTAGGGTAAGGTTTAGGGATTATGCTATGGTTAGGGCTAGTGGAAGTGTTAGGTTTAGTGTTAGGTCTGGGTTAGGGTTATGATTATGTTTATGGTTAGGGTTGGGTTTAGGGCTAGGGTCTTCATTAAGGTTATGGTTAGTTTTAGAGTAATGTATTGGATTAGATGTTAGATTAGGTTTAGGGTTAAGTTTAGGTTATGGTTAAATATAGGTTTAGGGATAGGTTTAGTTTTGAATTATGGTAAGGTTTAGGGTTAAGTTTATGGCAAGGTTTAGGTTTAGGGTTAGGTTGAGGGTTAGGTTTATGATTAGGGTTAGGGATAGGGTTAGGTTTAGGGCCAGGGTTATCATTAGGGTTAGGGTTAGGGTAATGTTAGTGTTAGAACTAGTGTTAGTATTAGGTTTAAGGTTAGGATTAGGGCTAAGATTAGGTTTTTGTTTAGGAATAGGGCTTGGGTTATGTTTAGGATAAGGGTTAGGCTCTGAGCTAGAGTTATGTGTAAGGCGAGGGTTAGGGTTAGGGCTACATTTAGGATCATGGTTATGCTTAGGGTAGGTTAGGCCTCAGATTAGGGCTAGGTTTTGTGTTAGGTTTAGGCCCAGGGTTAAGGCTATGTGTTATGACAGATCTAGGGTTCTGATTAGAGCTAGTTTTAGGGTTAGAGTTATGGCTATGTCTAGTATTATGTTAAGGTTTTCAGTTAGATTCAGGTTTAGAGCTAGGTTTAGTGTTAGTGTTAGGGTCAGTGTTCAGGCTCAAGTTAGTTTTAAGGTGAAAGCCAGAATTAGGACTAGAGTTAGGTCTAGGGATAGGTTTAGTGTTTGCTTTAGGTTAAGAATTATGTTAGGGCTAGGGCTCAGGGTTTTTTGGGTTTTTTTTTTTTTTTTGTAGTTTTAGGTCTAGAGTTATGGCTATATTAAAGATTAGGCTTAGGTCTAGGGCTAGAGTTAGGGTTAGTTTACTGGTAGGGCTAGTTTTAGAGTTTGGTTTAGGGTGAGGAAGATTTAGACCAAGGGTTTGTGATAGGGTAAGATTTGAGTTAGGGTTAGAGCTAGAATGAAGGGTAGATTTAGGACTAGTAATAGGATTAGGGTTTGGATTAGGCTATGGATTAGGATTAGGACTAAGGTTAGCATTATGGATAGGGTTTGGCTTAGGGTAATTGATAGTGTTAGAGCTAGGGATAGGGCTAGGTTTAGGGTTAGGGTTAGGGCTAAGGCTAGGTTTAGGTTTAGGTTTAGGTTTGCTTCTCTTGTTAGGGCTCAGATTAGGGCTAGTTTTCTGTTAGCTTTAGGGCTAGGGTTAGAGCTATGGGTAATATAAGAACTAAGGTTATGATTAGAGTTAGTATTTGGTCTAGATCTAGTGTTAGCGCTATCTTTAGGATTAGTGTGATATTTAGAACTAACATTAGTGTTAGAATATAAGTCAGGGTCAGGGTTAATTTTAGGACAAGGACCTGAATTAGAGCTTGAATGTTATGACTAGGTTTAGGGTTAGGGTTTGGTTTAGGTTAACATTTAGGGTTAGGAGAGTGTCTCAGTTTTATTTAAGGGATATGGCTAAGTTTATGGCTGGTTTTAGGATTAGCAATCATGTTAGGTCTAGTTGTAGGTTTAGGATTAGGCTTAGGGTTAGTGTCAAATGTAGAGTTATGTTTAGATCTAGAGTAGGGTCTAGGGCTAGGGTTAGGGCTAAGGTTAGGTCTTGCATTATGTTTATTGTAATGGATAGGGTTAGAACTAGAAATAGTACTGGGGGAGAGTTAGAGTTAGCCTTAGGCCAAGGTTAGGGGTAGAGGTGTGGTTAGGGCTAAATTAGGGCTAGGATTAGGGCTAGGGTTACTGTTAGGGTTATGCCTTTGGTTAGGGCTAGAGATATGGATAGTGTTGGGGTTAGGTTTAGTGATAGGGTTAGTGGCAATGATTGGGTTATACCTAAGTTCAGGTCTAGGGTGAGGGTTAAAATTAGAAATAGGACAAGAGTTAGGGTTTGGGTAAGGATTAAGGCTAGGTATCTGCCTAAGATTAGGACTAGTGTTTGTGTTAGTGTTAGGGCTAGGATTAGGACTGGTGCTAATGTCAAGTCTGAGTTTATGGTTATGGTTAATTTTAGGGTTAGCTTATAGCTAGGTCTAGTGTAAGGTTAAGTTTAGGTTAAGGGTCAGGTTTAAAGCTAGGTGTAATATTAAGGTCAGGGTTTGAGTAGGGTTTGGTTTAGGTTAAGATTTAAGGTTAAGGCTTGAATTAGCTTTAGGGATAGGGTTAGTGTGTGGGTTAGGGTAATTGATAGGGTTAGGTTAACGGTTCTGGTTAGGTTTAGAGTAAGGAATAGGGTTAGTGTTAGCAATAGTGTTAGTGTTAGGCCTAGGACTAGCATTTGTGTTAGGCTTATCTTTAGGGTAATGGATAGGGTTAGAAGTAAGATTACGGCTAGGGTTAAGGTTAGAATTAGTGATAGGGTTAGGTTTAGGCCTAGGGTTAGAGTCAGGGTTAGTTTTTGGGTAAGTGTTAGCATTTGAACTAGGATCAGGGCTAGTGTGAGGGTTAGGTTTAAAGTGAGGTCTAATGTTAGGTTTAGTGTTAGGGTAATGTTTAGATTAAAGTTAGAGTTTGAGTTAGAATAGGGTTAGGGCGAGGGTTAGGTTTAGGGTTAGGTCTAGGCTCATGGTTAAGGTTACAATAGAGTTAGTCTTTATGTTAGGTTTACGGCTAGGATAAGGGCAATGTTTTGTGTGAGGTTTATGGCCTCATTAGGGCTATGGGAAATGTAAGAGCTAAGGATATGGTTATGGCTAGTTTTAGGGTTAGGGTTATGGATAAGTCCAGTGTCCTAGTTAGGTTTGGGGTTAGGATAAGATTTAGAGCTAGGGTTTGATTTGGGGTAACTGTCATTGTCAGGTTAGGGATAGGCTTAGGGTGAGGGCCAGATTTATGGCTAGCGTTTGGTCTAGGGATAGAGTTAGTCTTTATGTTAGGTTAATGGTTATTGTTAGGGCTAGTGCTAGGTTTTTATTTAGGGCTAAGTCTAGATTTATAACTCTATTTAGGGTTAGGTTTGGTCTAGTGCTAGTGTTACTGTTAGATTTAGGTATAGGTCTACCAGTAGAGGGAGGGGTAGTGTTTGCTTTGGGGTTAGTGTCAGGTTTAGACCTAAGCTTAGTGTTATGTTCAGAATAAGGGACATGGTTAGAGTTAGGGTTAGAGCTAGAATGAGGGCTAGGATTAGGACTAGTAATAGAGATATGGTTTGGGATAGGGTTAGTGAGATTTAGGCCTAGGTTTAGGGCTAGGGTTAGGGTTAGCATTAGGGTTAGTGTAAGGTATGATGTTACAGCTATGTTTGGTGCTAGGATAATGGATAAATTTAGGGTAAGGGCTAGGGTTAAAATTAGGGTTAGGATTAAATCTAGGCTTAGAACTAGGATTAAAGATAGGGGTAGGGCTAATGTCAGGTCTAGGTTTAGGTTAGGCTAGGGTAAGGGTTAGGGCCATGGTTTGAAAAACCAGCCTCTATCTCAGAGCAAAGCCTGTCCAAGGAAGGGACATTGCCTTTGTCTTTGGAAAAACCCACAAAGCACTCCTAGGCACATTCCCACCCTGCTAAGTTGTTTATCTACAAATAACAGGAGAGATCTGCTGCACCAGGTGTCCCTGACTCAGTCAGGCTAGGTGGGGATCCATAGCAGCCCCCTAGCAGACACCAATCAGCATGATACAGGGAAATACCTGGGATGTCAGATAACCCTTCCAGGAGTTTATGGTGGTTAATAACAAGTTGGGAAACCATGTAGTTCAGCACGTACACCCCTCTTGGTTTAAACCAATCAGTTAAAATGAATACCCCTTTTGTACTGACCAATCATCCCTACCCAACTTGTTCCCACCAGTGAATGTGCTAATCATGTTTTAGAGTTGTTTAGGGTTAGGGTTAATGTTAGTGTTACCGTTAGGGTTAGGTTTAGGATTAGTGTTAAGGTTAGGGTTAGGTTTAGTGTTAGAGTTAGTTTTAGAGTTAGGGTTAGAGTTAGGTAAGGGTTAGGTTTAGGGTAAGGTTCGGGTTAGGGTTGTGATTTGGTTTAGGGTTTGTATTAGGGTTAGAAATAGGATTAGTGTTTGTGTTAGGTTTAGGGTTAAGGTGTTCGTTTGTGTTAGGGTTACTGTTAGGTTTATGGTTAGGGTTCATGTTAGGGTTAGGCTAGGTATAATGTTAGGGTTAGGTGTAAATTTTTGCTTATGGTTACAGTTAGTGTTACAGCTAGGGTTAGGTTTAGGGTTAGGATTAGTGTTTCACTTAGGGTTACAGTTAAGTTTAGGGTTTGTTTAAGGGTTATGGTTATAGTTAGTTTTAGTGTTAGGGTTAGGTTTAGGGTTAGTGTTAGAGTTAGTGTTAGTTTTAGGGTTAGGGTTAGGGTTACTGTTAGGGTTAGGTTTACTGTTAGACTTAAAGTTAGAGTTAGGTTTAGGGTTAGTGTTAGGGCCAGGCTTACAGTTAAGGTTAGGGTTAGGGTTGGAGATTTCTTTAGTGTTAATATTAGGGTTAGGGTTACGATTAGTGCTAGGGTTAGTTTTAGGGTTTGTGTTAGAGTTAGGTTTATGGTTATGGTTAGGATTAAGATAAGGTTTTGGGTTGTGGTTAGGATTAGTGTTAGTTTTAGGGTTAGGTTTAGGGTTAGTGATATGGCTAGGGTTAGATTAGGGTTAGTGTTAGGGTTAACATTAGGTTTAGGGTTGGTTAGGGTTATTGTTAGGGTTACGGTTAGGTTAATTTTAGTGTTAATGTTAGGAATAGTGTTAGTGATAGGGTTAGGGTTAGAGTTAGGGTTAGTGTTAGGGTTAGGTTCATATTAGGGTTAAGGTTCGTTGTAGGGTTATGATTAGGTTTAACATCAATGTTAGGGTTATGTTTAGGGTTAGGGTTAGTGTTAGGTTTAGGTTTAGGGTTAGGGTTAGTGTTAGTGTTTTGGTTATCTTAGATATAGGGTTAATGCTACGTTTATGATTAGAGTTAGGGTTAGGGATAGTGTTACAGTTAGTGTTAGGGTTCATGTTAGGGTTAGGGTTAGTGTTAGTTTTAGTGTTATGTTTAGGGTTAGTGTTAGGTTATGGGTTAGGTTTAGGGTTAGGTAAGAGTTAGGGTTAGGGTTGTGGTTTGGGTTAGGGTTTGTGTTAAGTTTAGGGTTAGGGTTTGTGTTTAGTATTAGGTAAGAGTTAGGGTTATTGTTAGTGTACGGGTTAGGGTTAGGTTTAGGTTTAGTTTTAGAATTAGGGAGAGGATCAGGGTTAGGGATCGGGTTAGGGTTAGGTTTAGGTTTAGTTTTAAAATTAGGATGAGGATCAGGGTTAGTGATAGGGTTACAGTAAGAGTTAGTTTAAGAGTTAGGATTAGGATTAATTTTAGGTTTAGTGTTAGGGTTAATGTTAGGGTTACAGTTATGGATCATGTTAGGTTGAGGGTTAGTGTTAGGGTTTGGATTAGAGGTAGGGTTAGGGTTAGGGTTGGATTAGGGTTAGAGTTAGGGTTAGGGTTAGTGTTAAAGTTAGGGTTAGTGTTAGGTTTAGGGTTAGGGTTACAGTTAGGGTAATGTTAGGCTTAAGTTTAGGTTTAGGTTTAGTATTAGGTCAGAGATAGTGTTATTATTAGTGTATGGATTAGGGTTAAGTTTATGGTTAGTTTTAGAATTAAGGTGAGGATCAAGGTTAGGGATCAGGTTAGGGTTAGCGTTAGTTTACGAGTTAGGTTTAGGGTTAGGGTTAGTGTTAGTGTTAGGGTTAGGGTTACGGTTAGTGTTATGGTTTATGTTAGGTTAGGGTCAGGGTTAGGGTTTAGGTTAGTGTTAGGGTTAGTTTTAGGGTTAGGATTAGGGGTAGGTTTCCTGTTAGGGTTAAGTTTAGGGTTAGGGTTAGGGTTAGGGTTAAATAGAGAGTTAGTTTTTAGGGTTAGGGTTAGTGTTAGGGTTAGGGTTAGTCTTATGGATAGTCTTAGGGTTAGTATTAGGGTTTGTGTAAGGATGAGGGTTAGGGTTAGTGTTAGGGTTAGGGTTTGTGTTATGGTTAGTTTTAGGGTTAGGGTTAGGGATTATGTTAGGGTTAGGATTAGGTTTAGGGTTAGGTTTAGTGTTAGGATTAGGGCTCAATTTAGCATTAGGGTTAAGGTTCCATATAGGATAATGATATTTTGGGGGTAGGGTTAAGGTTAGTTTTAGGGTAATTGAGAGGAAAGGTTTAGGGATATGGCTAGGGTCAGCCTGAGGATTAGCATTAGGTTTAGTGTTAGGTTTTGAGTAATGGATAGGGTAGAGCTAGGGTTAGGGCTAGGTTCATGGTTAGAGTCAGGGCTAGGGGTATTGTTAGGTTTAGGTTTAGTGCAAGGATTAAAGTTAGGGTTAGGTTTAGGGTAAGGGTTAGGACTAGGTTTAGGATTCGAGTAAGGGTTAAAGCTAGGGTTGGGTCTTGGATTAGGGCTAGGTTTTGGGTTATGTTAGGGCTCTCCTAGAAGGATACATCTAATGCAAGAACTAAGGTTATGATTAATGCTAGTTTAGGTTTACATTTAAGAATAAGTTTAGTTATAGGATTAGGTTTAGGTTTAGATTGATGTTTTGAACTAGGGTTAGTGTTACGGTCAGAATCAGGGTAACGGTTCGTTTTATGGTTAGGGATAGGACTCAAATTAGGGTTAGGCTTAGGGCTAGATGTAGGGTTAGGATTTGGTTTACGTTAAGATTTAGGGTTAGTTAAATGGCTCGGTTTTGTGTTTGGGCTAAAGCTGAAGTTAAGTGTAGTTTTATGATTAGCATTAGTGTTATTGCTACTGATAGGGTGAGTTTAGGCTTAGGAGTAGATTTAGATTTATGGTTAAATCTAGGGTTAGGACTATGGCTAGTGTTGGAGCTAAGATTAGGGCTAGTGTTTGGGTTATGGTAAAGGATAGGGTTGGAACTAGGAATAGGGCTATGGCAAGAGTTAGACTTAGTCTTATGGCTAGAGTTTGGGTTAGGGTTAGGGCTAAATTTGTTCTAGGAATAGGTCTAGGGTTAGTGTTAGCCTTAGTCCTAGGATTAGGGCTATGTTTATGGTTAGGTTTAGGGTTAGGTTTAGGGGAAGGGATGCCTGTTTGATTTCCACCTGCATTTCCATTTACCCATAGGTGTCAAAATGAAGTGAAACCTTAAAATACAAAGTGTGATAGTGAACCATTGAATTGAGAAGAACATACCTTGGGAGCATACTAAGGCTAGATAAAAGATGACTCCTGCCCAGTATCAAAGAAATTTGAACAAAACTAACTCTCACCCTAACATTACCTCTAACCCTAGCCCTAGACATAACCCTAAACCTAACATTAACCCTAACCTGATTAGAGAACCATTGATCCTAGACTTCCCGCACTTGGGGAGCCTTATGGGGCAAGCTAAGTGATGAATTCTATCCAACATCAAACAAAACTGACCAAATAATTATAGGAGGTATTTCAATACATGCATATTTTCCTGTTTTCTCCTAAAGGGCTCTCAGATTAAGTTGTTTTTGCATGCTTAAGCATAGGCCTACTTTTACAAGGAACATACCATAGTCCCTAGAGAGAACTGATGGAGTGTGTGAAGTTTCAATAAGTTAGCACAAACCCTGTTTGATTTTTCAACTCCATTAAGTTTCCCATATAGGTCAAAATGAAGTGTAATCTTAAAATACAAAATGTTTCTGACAGTGAACCTGTGAAAGGAGAAGGCCTGAATCTAGGGAACAGAGTAAATCTAGCTAAAAGATAAATCCTGCCAAGTATCAAAGAATTTGGAATAAAATTAACTCTAACCCAAACACTAGCTCTAACCCTAGCTCTTCCCCTAACCCTAACATTTTTATGAAACTTTGACTGTAAAATTTTCAAACGTGGGCAGCCTAGTGGGGAAAGCTAAGGGATGAATGCTGTGCAGTATCAAAGAAATCTGTCCAAAAAGTTGATGGAGTATATCAGTACATGCATATTTCCCTGTTTCCTAAAGGACTCTTGGATAAAGTTGTTTTTACATGCTTCAGCTTAGGCCTACTGTCACAAGAACAAACCAGAGTTTGCTCACAGAGAATTGAGGGAGTGTGAAGTTTCAAGCCGCTAGCACCAATGCTGTTTGATTTTAAACTCCATTTCCATTTACCTGCATAGGACAAAATGAACTAAAACTTTAAAATACAAACTGTTCATTACAGTAAACCCTTGAACCTACGAGGCCCAAACAGGTGGGGTATAGTAAGAAAATAATGAATCCTGTCCAGTATCAAAGAAATTTTATTAAAAAAGTACCTCAAATCCTAATACTAGCTTTAACATTAGCCCTAACACTATCCTTAACATAAACCCTAACCTGATTGAAAAACTGATGATCCTAGAAGTCCCAAACTTGGGAAGCCTAGTGGGCTAAGCTATCAGATGAATCCTATGCAGTATCAAAGAAATATGACCAAATAATTGAGGTGGTATTTCAGTTCATGCATCTTTCTCTGTTTTCTGCTAAAGGGCTCTCAGATAAAGTTGTTTGGCCATCTTCATCATAGGGCTACCTTCATGAAGATCCAGAGAGTTCCCACAGAGAACTGATTCAGTGTTTGAAGTTTCAAGCAGCTAGCACCAACTCGGTTTGATTTCAACCTCCATTTTCATTTACCTATATAGGTCAATATAAAGTAAAACCTTAAAATACAGAGTGTCCCTGTTAGCAAACCATTGAAATGAGAAGGCCCAAACCTGAGGAACATATTAAGGCTAGGTAAATGATGACTCCTTCCAAGTATCAAAGTAATTTGTACAAAACTTACACTCACCCTAACACTACATCTAAACCTAGCCCTAACGCTAAACCTAACAAAACCCCAACCTGATTAGAGAACCATTGATACTAGAAGTCCCACACTTGGAGAGCTTTGTGGGGAAAGCTAAATAATGAATCCTACTCAGTATAAAACAAATCTGGCAAAATAATTATGGGAATAATTTCAGTGCATGCATATTCCCTGCTTTCTCCTAAAGGGCTCTCGGATAAAGTTGTCTTTGCATGCTTCAGCTTAGGCCTACACTCACAAGGAACATACCAGAGTGTCCCCCACAAAGAATTGAGGGTGTGTGTGCAGTTTCAAGCAGCTAGCATGAACTCTGTTTGATTTCAAGGTCCATTTACATTTACTCATATAGGTCAAAATGAATTAAAATGAAAACATTAACTGTTTCAGACACAATACAGTTGAACCAAAAGGCCTAAATCTGGGAAACAGAGTAAGGTTATTTAAAGATGAGTCCTAGATTGTATCAAATAAATTTGAATTAAGTAACTCTAACCCTAATTCTTCCTCAAAACTGAGCCCTAATCCTAAACCTAAATATTGACATAGCCCTATCCCTAACCCTAAATTTAACCCGAATTTTAACAGTAATCATTGGCCAAAGCCTTGATCTAACTGTATCCATTACAGTAACCCTAACCCTAACCCTAAAGCTAAACGTATCCCTAACCCTATTATTTACCCTAGACCTGTTCTAACCCTAACCCTCTCCCTAGCCCTAAATCTAGTTCCTACAATAACACTTACCCTAAGCCTAACCCTAACCCTAGGCCTAAACATAACCCTAACCCTAACACTAGCCCTAATCTTAACCATAAACGTAGCCCTAAACCTAGCTGTAATCCTCTTTTACCCTAAACTTAAGCCTAGCCAAATGCTAACAATAGGACTAAACCTAAATGTATACCTATCCCTACGGCTATTTAAAACCTTAAAACTATGCTGAACGCTAAACCTAACCATATCCATTACCCTGAAACTAATGCTAATTAAAGCCTGAACTCTAAACCCTAACCAAAACCAATCCCTAATCCTGACCCTGACCATAATAACACACCTACTTCTAAGCCTGATGTTTACCCTAAACCTAACCCTCACAGTAGACCTGTTCATAACCAAACTCTACAACTACCCTTAACTGTAATGCTAGACCTAGCCTTAATCCAAGCCCTAGCCCTAACACAAACCCTCATCTGAGCCATAAACCTCGTATTAATGCTAACCCTCACCCTAACCCTAACCCAAGACCTAATCCTAACCATAACCCTAGACCTAACCTTAATATAACTGTATCCATTACCCTAAACATAACCCTTATCCTAATGCTAACCCTAAGACTAAACCTAACCCTATCACTATCCACAGAAATATCAATTACCCTAAACCTAACCTGAACCCTAAACCTAACCCTATCTTTACCCTAAACCTAACCCTAATCAAGCTGTAACCCTAAACTCAAACCTAAAATAAGCCCTAACACTGATCCTGGTCCTAATAATTCCCCTGGCTCTAGAACTGACTCTTACCCTCGACCTAAACCTTACTATAGACCTGGCCATAAACCTTTCTGTAAAACTGTCCCTAACGGTAACCCTAGACTTGACATTAGCTGTAGCCATAACTCTAGCCCTAACCCTAACACAAACCCTCATCCGAGCTGTAAACCTAGCCTGAATCCTAACTCTCACCCTAACCCTAACCAAAGACTTAATCCTAACCATAATGCTAGCCCTAACCTTAACTGTATCCATTACCCTAAACATAACCCTTAGCCTAATGGTAATCCTAGGACTAAACCTAACCCTATCACTATCCCCAAAACTATCAATTTCCCTAAAACTAGCCTGAACCCTAAATCTAACCCTGTTTACCCTAACCTTAAACCTAACTCTAATTCCAGCTGTAACCATAAACTCAAACATTAATCAAGCCCTAACATTGACCCTTGCCCTAATAAATCCCCTAGCTCAAAACCTGAATCTTACCATATACCTAACCAGTACAATAGACGTAGCCATAATCATTTGCCTAAAACTATTGCTAACTGTAACCCTAGACCTGATATTAGCCCTAGCCATAATTCTAGCACTAACCATAATACAAACCCTAGACCTTATCCTAGCCCTAACCATATCCTTAATTACAACCCTAACCCAAACTCTAGGCCTAACCCTGACACCCTAGCCCTGATCGTAGCCATTCTTTAGCCCTATCCCTAACCCTAGTCCTAAGACTAACTCTAACTCTAACATGAGACCTTTCACTTGTTCTAAGCCTTACCGTAACCCTAACCCTAGCCCTAACCCTAGCCCTAACCCTTGACCTATCCTTGGCCCTAGCACTAACTTTAGACAAAACCTAACTATAAATTGAGCCCTAACCCGAAGACTACCCAAACCCTAACACTAGCCCAAACCATAACACTAATCCTAAAACTAGCCCTAACACTAGCCCTAGCCCTAAAACCAAGCTGAGCTATAGCTATAACACTAACACCCTTAACCTAAACCAAACCCTAACCTTAAACCTACCCCTAACACTAACCCTAATATGAGTTGTAAGCCAAACCCTTAAACTAACCCTGAACCTGACACTGACGCTAACACTACTAGATCTAAACATCACCCTAACCCTAAACCTAACCCTAACAATAACTCTAGCCCTAAAACCCTAAAACTAGCCTTAAACTTCACCCTAGAACTTACATTAGCCCTATCTGTAGCCCTATCCCTAACTTAATCCAAAACATAGCCCTAATGCTAGCTTTAACCATAGCCCTATTCATAACCATAAACCTAGCCCTAAACTGATATTGAACTCTATCCATTACCATAATGAAAACCATTACCTAATGCTAACGCTAGGCATGAACCTAAACCTATCCCTAATCTTAACGCATTCTATTACCCTGAACCAAACCTGAACCTAAACTTAACCTATCATTACCCTAACCGTAACGCACTAATTCAAGCCCTAACTTTAAACCTTAACCTATACCAAACCCTAACACTGATATTGACCCTAATAAAACCCCTAGCTCTAAACTTGAACATAACCTTACACCTAACCTTTACTTTAGACTTAGCCTTAATCCTATCCTTACAATTATCTTTTACCGTAATTCTGGACCTGAAATTAGGCCTAGCCCTTATCCTAGTCCTAAACCTAAAACAAACCCTGGCCCTCATCCTACCCCTATGCCTAGCTTTAATCATGACCCTAACCCTAACCATACTCTTAACCCTAATTCTAACCCTCACCCTACCTCTATACCTAGCTATAATGCCATCTCTTACCCTAATCTTAAACTTAGGCTTATGGCTACATCTAGTGTAAGGGTTAGGTTTAGGGTAAGTGTCAGGTTTAGAGCTCAGGGAATTATTAGGATTAGGATTTGGCTTAGGTTAGGATTTAGGTTTATGGTTCAAATTAGCATTAGTGTTAGGGTTAGGTTATAGTTAGGGTTTGTTTAAAGGTTCAGGTTTTGTTTAGGGTAATTGATACGGTTAGCGTTAGAGATAGGGCTAGGTTTAGGCTTAGGGTTAGCATTAGAGTAAGGGTTATGTTTAGGGTAATTGATAGGGTTAGAACAAGAGTTATGGTTAGGAATATGCCTTGAGTTAGTGTTAAAGTTAGTGTTAGAACTAGGTTTAGAGTTAGGATTAGAGTTATGTTTAGCATAAAGTTTAGGTTTTGAGCTAGGGTTAGGGCTAGGTTTACGGTTAAGTCTAGGGAAAGGATTATGGTAGGTTTAGGTTTATGGTGGTGTTTTGAACTAGATGAGTGTTAGGATATAAGTCAGATAAAGGGTTAATTTTAAGATTATGATTAGGACTTGAATTAGGGCTAGGGTTAGATCTAGGTGTAGTGCTAGGGTTTGGTTTAAGTTAAGGTTAGTTTTAGGCCTGTTGCTCGGTTTTGTTTTAGTGCTATGATTAGGGTTAGGGCTAGTTTTATGATTAGCTTTAGGGTTAGGGCTAGGGTTATAGTTAGGTTTAGGATTAAGGCTAGATTTAAGGCTAGGATTAGGCCTAGGTTTTGTGTTAGATTTAGGGCAACAATTAGGGCTAGGACTAATGTTAGGTCTACGTTTATAGTTAGTGATATTTTTAGGATTAGGTTTATGGCAAGGTCAAATTAAAGTGTTATGTTTAGGGAAAGGGTCAGATTAAGATCTGGGGTAATTTAGGGTCAGGGTCAGGCTTTGGGTTTGGGTTAGGTTAAGTTTTAGTTTTAAGGCTCAAATTAGCATTAAGGTTAGAATTAGTGTTAAGGTAATGGATAGTGTTAGGTTTAGGGTTAGGTTTGGTTTAAGGTAATGGATATGGTAAGGGTTTGTGGTAGGTTTAGGGTTAGGCCTAGGGTTAGCATTAGGGTTATAATTATTGTTAGGGAAATTTATAGGTTTAGTCCTATTGTTAGGGCTACGATAATGGTTAGGATTAAGGCTACAGTTAGCATTAGGCACAGGGTTAGGGCGAGGGTTACACTTAGGATTAAGTTTAGGGTACGGTTTAGGGTTTGAGCTAGGAACTTTGCTATGGCTAAGATTAATTTATGGTTTGGTCTAGGGTTATGGTCATGGTTAGTGTAATGGTTAGGGCTAGGGTAATAGGTTTAGATGTCAGGTTAAAGATAGTTTTAGGTTTAGGTTAGCATTAGGTTTAGATTTATGATTGGGGTTAGCATTTGAGCTATCTTAGGTTTAGGGTTAGGGTTAGGTTAGTTTCACTGTTAGTTCTAGGGTTAGATTTATGTTTAGGGTTAGGGTAGGTTTTGCTTTAGGGCTAGTGTTATCATTCAGGTTAAGTTTAGGGTTAGAGTAATGGATAGGGTTCAAGCTAGGATTAGGGCTTGGGTTAAGGTTAGGATTAGGGCTTGGTTTAGGTTTAGGGTTTGACCTTGGGTTAGTGTTATGGTTAGATTAAGTGTAGGGGTTAGGGATTGAGCTAAGTTTATGGCTAGAGTATGGGATAGCTTTACAGTCTGGGCTAGGGTAGATTTACGGTTAGGTTAAGGGCTAGGATAGCATTAATTTTAGGGTTATTATTAGCATAATGGATAGAATTAGAGCTAGGTTTTGGGCTATGGTTAGAGTTAGGATTAGGGCTAGAATTAGGGTGAGGTTTAGGATTTGGGCTAGGGTTATTTTATTGTAAGGTTTAGTGTTTGATCTAGGGTTAGGGCTAGAACGAGAGTTAGGGTTAGGGTTAGGGCTAAGTTTAGGTTTAGAGTTATGCTTCGGGTTAGGTTTAGGGCTGTAATTCAGGCTGGGTTTTGTGTGAGGTTAAGGGCTACTGTTAGGTGTATGGGTAATATAAGAGCTAGAGTAATGGTTATGGCTATATTTAGAGTTTATCTAGTGTTAGGGTTAGTTTTGGGCATAGAATAAGGTTTAGAGCTAGGGTTTTTGTTAGGGTAAATGTCAGGGTTCAGGTTAGGATTAGGTTTAGGCTAAGGTCCAGAATGAGGACTAGGGTTAGGTCTAGGAGTAGAGTTAGTGTTTGGTTTAAGTTAAGGTTTATTGTTAGGGCTAATGCTAGGGTTATGGCTAAATTTAAGATTAGGTTTAGGTCTGGGGCTAGTGTTATTGTTAGGTTTAGGTTTAGGGTTAATGGTAGGGCTAGTGTTAGTTTTCAGTTAAGGGTTAGGGTCAGGTTTGAACCTAGGTTTAGTGTTAGGGTCAGAATAAGGGTCAGGGTTAGAGTTAGGGATTGGGTTAAGTTTAGAGCTAGAATGAGGTTTAGGATTAGGACTAATAATAGAGTTAGGGTTTGGGGTAGGCATAGAATTAGGATTAGGACTAGGGTACAATAGGGTGAGGGTTTGACTAAATGTAAGAAATAGAGTTAGAAATAGGATTGGGACTAGGGATAGGGTTAGGGTTAGAGCCATGGTTAGGATTATGGTTAAAACTAGGGTTAGGCCTTGGATTAGGGCTAGGTTTTGTGTTAGGTTTAGGACTATGGCTAATTTAAGAACTGGCATTAGGATTAGGGCTAGTTTTAGTGTTAGGTTTAGGGCGAGGTTTAGTGTGAGGATTAGGTTTAGGGATAGGGTGATGTGTAGAGCTAGGGTTAGTGTTAAGGTCAGAGTCAGGGTTAATATTAGTTCTAGGGTTAGGGTTAGGACTCGAATTAGGGCTAGCTGTAGGGTTAGCGTTTGCTTTAGGTTAAGGGTTAGGGTCAGTGAAATGGCTCGGTTTTGTTTGAGAGATAGGGCTTGGGTTAAGGGCTAGTTTTCAAATTAGCGGTAAGGTTACAGCTAGTGTTAGTGTGTGGTTTAGGCTTAGGGTTAGGGTTATATTTAGAGTTAGAGTTAGATCTAGGTTTAGGGCTACAGCAAAGGATAGGGCTAGGGTTAAGGCTAGGATTTGAGTTATTATAAGGGATAGGGTTAGAACTAGGGATAGGGCTAGTGCGAGAGTTAAAGTTAGTGTAAGGATTAGATTTACGCTTAAAATTAGGGCTTACTTAGAGCTAGAATTAGAGCTTGGGTGAGTATTAAGGCTGAACCTAGGTTCATGGTTAGGGTTATGGTTATGGATATGGTTAGGTATGATGTTATAGCTAGCTTAGAAATAGAGCGAGGATTAAAATTAGGTTTAGGTCTATGGTTAGGGTTAGGTTTAAGATTAAGGCTAAAAGTAGAGCTAGGATTAGTGCTAGAGTTTGTTTCAGGTTTAGGACTTTATTAGGGCTACGGCTAACGTTAAGTCTAGGGTTATGGTTAGAGATAGTTTTAGGGGTAAGATCATTAGGGTTAGGATTAGGTTAATGGATATAATTAGTTTTAGGGTTCAGGTTAGGTTTAGGGCAATGTATAAGTTTAGGGGTAGAAATAGGTTTAGGTTTATCCTAGGGTTAGCACGAGGTTTAGGATTAGGATTGTGGTAATGAATAGTGTTACATCTGGGGTTAGGTCTAGGTTTATGGTTAGGATGAAGGCTAGATTTAGGGTTAGGTTTTGGGTTATGTCAGGGGTTAGGGTTAGGGTTAGGGTTAGGTTTAGGGTAAGGTTTAGGGCTAGATTTAGGGTTATGTTTAGGGTTAAAGGTAGTGTTATGGCTCCAATTACGGATAGGTTATGGGTTAGGTTAGGGTAAGGTTTAGAACTAGAGCCAATGTAAGAAATAGGGTTATGATTAGAACTAGTTTTAGGGTTAGGGTTAGGGCTAGGTTTGGTTTAGGTTTAGGTTTTTAGTGATGTTTAGAGGTAGGGTTAGTGTTAGGGTCAGAGTCAGGGTCAGGGTTTGTTTTAGGGTTAGGCATAGGACTCGAATTAGAGCTAGGTTTAGGGCTAGGTGTAGGCTTAGGGTTGGGTTTATGTTAAAGGTTAGGGTTAGGACTATGGTTAGGTTGTTTTGTACGGCTAGGGCTAGGTTAGGGCTAGTTTTCAGACTAGCATTAGTGTTACAGCTTGTGTTAGTGAGATGTTTAGCTTAGGGTTAGGGTTAGAGTTAGAGTTAGGGTTTGATATAGGATTAGGTCTAGAGCTAGGGTTAGGGCTAATGTAAAGGCAAGTGATAGGATTATGGTAAGGGATATGGTTAGAAGTAGAAATATGGCTAGGACAAGAGTTAGAGTTAGTTTTAGGGCTAGGGTTAGGTTAGGTTTAGGGCTAAATTAGGGCTAGGATTAGGTCTAGTGTTTGTACTAGGGTTAGGCCTAGTTTAGGCTTAGGTATAGATTTAGGGATAGGGTTAGGATTGGGGAAGGGATGGGGTTAAATTTAGTTTTAGAGCTAGGTCAAAGGTTAGAATTCGGTTAGAACTAGAGTTATGGATTGATTTAGTAATAAGGCTAGGTTTAGGGCTAGATGAGGGCAAGGATTTGTTTTAGGTTTATGGCAAGAATTAGGGGTAGGGCTAATGTCAGGTCTAGGCTTACATTAGGCATAGATTGAGAGATTTTTGGCTAGGTCTAGTGTAAGTGTTCAGGTTAGGGTAAGGGTCAGGTTTAGAGCTAGGGTTATTATTAGGATTAGAATTAGGTTTCAGGTTTGGTTTAGGTTAGTGTTTAGGTTTAGACTTGAATTAGCATTAGGGTTTTGATAGGGTAATGATAGGTTTGTGTTTAGGGTTCATGTTAGGTGTACGGTAATTGATAGGGTTAGAGTTAGCAAATGGGATAGGAGAGCCTAACACTAACACTAGCCCTAACCCTAACCATAGGACTAAAACAAAAAAAAATAGTGTTAGCCCTAACTCTAAACCTTAACTTAAACCAAACTCTAAAACTACAATTAGACCTAACCCTAGCCCTAGATCGAGTCCTAACCCAACCCTAATACCAATCCTGATGCTGACTCATATCCTAACACTCACCCTAACTCTTAACACTGCCCTCACCTTAAACTAAACCCTAACACTAACCCTAGCCCTAATTCGAGTTTTAACTCTAACCCTAAAACTAAGCCTGACCCTGATTCCTATTCTAACATGAACCCTAGCTAAAAATATCACACTAACCTTAAACCTAACCCTAACACTAAAACTAACCCATACCCTAACACTAAAACTAACCCTAATTGTAACCCTAGTTCTTACATTAGCCATTGCTCTAACCCTAGCCCTAACCCTAACACAAAACCTATGCCTAATCCGAGTCCTATACCTAGTTTTAACCCTAACTCTAACCATAAACTAGCTCTAAACCAATCCCTTACTTAAGCAAAACCTTAAACCTAAGGGTAACCCTAGAACTATCCCTCATCCTTAGGCTAACCAAAACACTAACCTTATTAATAGCACTTACCCTTGCCCTCATTCTAGATATTACCCTAGCCAAAACCCTAACACTAACCCTGACCCTTCTACTGACCTTACCTTTAATCTTAGGTCTAACCCTAACCATAACCCTAAACCAAAACCTAATGTAATCCTATCCCTAGACCTAATCCTGAACCTAACACTGAGCTTAGCACTAACCATAGCTCAGAACCTAACCCTTACACTAAACATAACCTTAACCTAACCCTAGTTCTAACCCTCACCCTAACCCTAAATCAAGACCTAATTCTAACCATAACACTTGCCCTAAACTTAAATCTAACTGTATCATTAACCTGAACATAATCCTTACCCTAATGTTAACCCTAAGCCTAACCCTAAACATATCACTATCGCCAAACTTATCAATTACCCTAAACCTACCCTGAACCCTAGACCAAATACAATCATTACCCTAACCCTAACTCTAATGATAATTCGAGCCCTAACCCTAAACTCAAACCTAAACCTAACCCTAACACTGACACTGACCCTAATAAATCTCCTAGCTCTAAACCTCACTCTTACCCTATACCTAACACTTATACTAGACTTAGCCATAAAACTAACCCAAAAACTATCCTTAAGCATAATCCTAGGCCTGATATTAGCCCCAGTCATGATACTAGCCCTAACCCTAACACAAACCCTAGCCCTTATCCTAGCCCTAAACATAGCCTTAATTATAATCCTAACCATAACCCTAGGCCTAACTCTAACACTACCCCTAGTCCTAATCTTAGATCAAATTTAGCCCTATCCCTAATCTTAACCCTAACCCTAGCCCAAAGACTAACTCTATCACGTTAGTCCTAATCATAGTTCTAACCCTATACTTTACTGGAACCATAATCCTAGCCTAAACCATAGGTACAAGTCCAGCCCTATTCATAGCCCTAGCAGCAACCCTAGATCTAACCCTAACTCTAAATCTAACCATAAACCTTAGCCTAAACCTAAGCCTAACACTATCCCTAACCCTAAGACTAATCCTGAAACTAGCTCTAACCATAGCCCTAAAACAAAACCAAGCCATAGACCTAACCCTAACCCTTAATAAAAACTAAGCCCCAACCCTACACTTAGCCATAACTCTATCCATAATTCGAGTTCTAAGCCAAACCCTAAAATGAACCCTGACACCGACTCTGACCTTAACACTAAACCTAGCTCTAAACATCACCATTACCCTATGCCTAAACATAAAAATAGACCTAGCCATAACCCTAATGCTAAAATTAGCCCTAATCACAACCCAGGTATCTATGTTAGCTGTTACCCTAAACCTAGCCATAATTTAACCCAAAACCTAGCCTTATTCGGAGCACTATCCCTAGATTTACTCCTAACCCTAACCCTATCATTAATCATAAATATAACCCTAGCTGTAACCCTAGATTTAACCCTAACCCTAACCCTATCAATAATCGTAACAATAACCCTAGCTGTACCCCTATCTCTAACCCTATCAATTACCCTAACCATAACCCTATCCCTAATGCTAAACCTGAGCCTAAACCTAACTGTATCACTAATCCTAACCATATCCATTACCCTAAACCTAACCTGAAACCTAAACCTAACACTATCATTACCCTAATCCTAACTCTAATGCTAATTTGAGCCCTAACATTAAACCTTAACCTATCCAAAACACTAATTATGACCCTGACCCTAAGTGTACCCTTAGCTCTAAACATGAACCTCACCCTAAACCTAACCCTTACACTAGATGTAGCTATAAACCTAAACCTAAACCTATTTTTAACCATAACACTGGACCTGAAATTATCTCTACCCAAAATCTTAGCACAAAACCTAGGCTTAATCCTAGCCTGAACCATAACCTGAGCCCTAACCTTAGTTCTATTCCTCATCCTAGCCCTAAACCTACATATAACCTCATCCTATACCCCAAAACTAACCATAATCCTAAACCTAACCCTAACCCTCACCCTAAACCTAGGCCTAACACAAAGCCTAGTGCTAATCCTAGCCTTTATTTAATCCTAACCTAACCCTAAACCTAGCCATAAGACAAACTCAAACTCATGTCCTAGCCCTAGCCCTAGTTCTATCCTTAGCCTTATTCCTAATCCTAGATCTAAGCCTAAGTCTAAATCTAAACCTAACTCTAAATTTAACATTAAAATAAGCCTAAACCAAACCCTAACACTATCCCTAACCATAATGCTAATCCTAAAATGTGCCCTATCACTAGCCCTAGCCATAAACCAAATCCAAGCCATAGCCCTAATCTTAACCCTTAACTTAAATCAAACCCTAACCCTACAACTAACCCTAAAATTAACTCTAAAACTAACACTGACCCTGACACTGACCCTAACACTAATTCTAGCTCTAAACACCACCGTAACCTAAAATTAACATTAACACTATATCTAGTCTTAACCGAACCCTGAAACTAGCCTTATTCATAACCCTAGTTCATACATTAGTCATTGTCCTAACCGCAGCCCTAACCCTAACACAAATTCTACACCTAATTCTAGCCCTAACCTTAGCTTTAACCATAATACTAGGCCTAACCCTAATCTTAACCCTAGCCCTAACCTTATGACTTACACTAAGCCAAACCCTAACCCAAATGCTAACCCTAATCTTAATTCTAAGCCTTAGCCTAACTTAAACTCTAATCATAATACTAGTCTTAACCCTAGCCCTCATTCTACCTCTAAACCTATCCCTGACCCTCATATGACCCTAACAGTAACCCTAGGTCTAAACCTGACCCTAACCCTACACCAAACCCTAACACTAGCCATCCTGATAACCCTATACCTGTACGTACACCTAATACTAGACCTGGACCCAAAGTTAATCCTAAATATAGTTATAACTCTAGACCTAGACCTAAACAAAAACCTAGCACTAGCACTAACAATAACCCTTAACCTAAACCAAACACTTATCTTACACCTAGACTTAAACCTAGTCCTAATTCTGGCTCTAATGCTAACCCTAACCCTATCCCCAAAACTGATCCTAATTCTAACACTGAACCTAGCTTTAAACATGACACTAACTCACAACCTAGACATAACAGTAGACCTAGACATAACCTTAACCCTAAAACTAGCACTAAACATAACCCTAGCTCTATCTTACATTAACTATAGTCCTAACCCTAGCCCTAAACATAACATAAAACCTAGCCCTAAACCTAGGCCTAAACTTAGCTCTAAGCATAACCCTTAGCCTAAACCTAGCCCTAAACCTAGCCCTAAGCTGTGTGTTGCCTTAGACCTAACCCTAACCTTTACACTAAACATAATCCTAGCTCTATCCTAAACCCTAACCCTAACCCTAGCTGTAATCCTAACATTAAACCTAGTCTAAACTTTAGCTCTAAACATATACATTACCCTAACCCTAACCCTAATTAAAACCCCATCCCTAACACTAAACCTAACTCTAAACATAAATGTAAACCTAGATATAAACCTAAACCTAACCCTCGCCCTAGCCCTAATTCTAGTTCAAACACTAACCCTTACCCTAACTTATAACCCTAGACCTAAATTTAACACTTACCCTAACCCTAAAACTTACCCTAAATCACACCCTAATTCTACTCCTAAACCTAGCCCTAATCCTAGAGTTGATCCAAACCATAACCTAGCCCTAACCCTAGCTCTACACCTCTCCATTACACTAAAAATAACCCTAACCCTAATGGTAACCCTAACCCGATAGCTAAACGTAACTCATCCTTTACCCTGAACCTTTACTGAAACCTAAACTAAACCTTATCCATTACCCTAATCCTAAAACTAACCCTAATGCTAATTCGAGCCTTATCCCTAAACCATTAGCTAAACCAAATGCTAACTCTGACACTATTCCTGGCCCTAATAATAACCCTAGCCCTAAAGCTGACCTTTAACCTAAACCTAACTCTAACAATAGACCTAATCATAACCTAACCCTAAAACTATTTTTAACATTAACGCTAGACCTGATATTAGCCCTAGACCTGGTCCTAGCCATAACCCTAACAGAAACCCTAGACCTTAACCTAGCCCTAAACGTAGACTTAATCCTAAACTGAAACATAACCTAGGCCTAATCCTAATTCTAAAGCTCACCCTATACCTAAAGCTAGCTATAACCCCACCCAGTGCCCTAAACTTTACATTAACACCAATGCTAACCCTAACTCTAGCCCAACCCCTTAGTCTAACCCTAACATTAAACCTAGCCTTAATACTAGCCCTAATGTAGCCTGACCCCAACACTAACCCTAGCCCTAATCCTAAACCCTAATTTAGCTCTAACCCTAACCCTATCTCTAGCCCTAATCCTAGTACTAACTCTAACACTAACCCTAGTCGTAATTCTAGCCCCAATTTAGCCCTAACCCTAGTCCTAACCCTAGCTCTCATCCTAGCCCTAATTTAGCCCTAACCCTAAACCTAACCCTATGACTACTACTATGACTAACTCTAATTCTCACCCTACCGAATCCCTAGTTCTAACCATATTCATTACCATAACCCTCATCCTAACCCTAGCCCTAGCCCTACCCTATCCATAGATGTAACACTAACTCTAAATGTAATCCTCAGCCTAAGCCTAAACCTCAAACTAACACTAGCCATAACACTGATGCTAATCCATAATCTAGCCATAACCATAGCCTGAGCCCTAAAACAAAACCAATGGATATCCCTAACTCTTAACTTAAACCAAACCCTAACCGTACAAATACTACTAACTTTAGCCATAATTCGAGTGCTAACACTAACCCCGAAAACTAACCCTGAATCTGGCACTAACCCTAACAATCACTCTTGCTCTAAACATCACCCTAACCCTAAACCTAACTGTAACACTAGACCAAGACCTAACCCTAACCCTAAAACTAGCACTAATTGCAACACTAGTTCATACATTATCATAGCCCTAATACTAGCCCTAACCAAACCCAAATCCAAGCCCTAATCTGAGCCTTAACCCTAGCTTTAAACCTAACCCTAAACCTAACCCTAACACTAGCCCTAGACCTAAACCTAATCCTGACTCTAGCCATATCTCTAGCCCTAGACCTAAACAAATGCTAGACCTAGCCTTAATGGTAAAATTTAACCTAACACAAAAAATTATCCTACCCCTAGACCTAATTCTAGTGATAATTCTGGGATTAATCCTAACCATAACTATAACCCGAACACTGACTCTGACCCTAACACTAAACCTAGCTCTAAACATCACGAAAATGGTAACGCTAACCCTAACACTTGATCTAGCGTAACACCCAAAAAGTAGTCCTAATCATAACCCTGGTTTGTACATTAGTTTTAGGCCAAACACTAGCCCCAAACTAACCCAAAACATGGCCCCAAGCCGACTGCTAACCCTAGTTTTAACCCTAACCCTAAAATTAACCCTAATCCATACCCTAACCCTAGATCTAACCCTATCTTTTACCCTATCCATCACCTTAAGCTAAACCCTAAATCTAATGCTAACCCTAGTCCTAACCCTAATTCTTAGAATAACCCAAACACTAACCCTATTACTAGGCCTAACCCTAACCTTCGTTCCAAAAGCATGTATCCCTATAGGGGAAAATGTAGTAAAAAATAACTAATCAAAGCCATCCTGCAAAGGAATGATTCAACCTAGCAAAACAAAATTTGTGCTGCCAAGAGCAACTGGTATGCACATTTTTCCTACCAAGCCATAAACTTAGCTCAATCCCTAACCCTTACACTTAATCTAACCATAACATTAACCCAAGGTCAAACCCTAAACCTAAACCAAGCCCTAATCCTAACCTTAACCCAAGCCCTAATCCTAGCTTGAACCCTATCCATTACTCTAACCCTAAACTTAACCTGAATGATAACACTAGCCCTAAAGCAAAACCTACCCTAACCCTAAACATAAATCTAACCCTAGAACTAACAGTGAAACTAACCCAACCCTAACCCTAAAAGTAAGATAGCTCAAATGCTAACCCTAAATAAACCTAAACCTAACGCTAACATAAACCTAAAACTATCTTTAACCTGACATTTAAACCTATTACCCTAGCCCTAACCATTTCATTAACCATGACCATAACCCCAGACTAAACCATAAATAAATCTTAGCCATAGCAAAATTCCTAGCTCAAACCCTAAACCATACCCTAAACTTAATCCTAAGTGTAACCCTCGCCCTAACCCTGACCCTAATGCTAACTCTAGCCCTAATCCTAACCATTATCCTAGCCCTAACCGTAGGTCTAAACGTATAAATTTCCCTAACAATAATTATAACCCTAATGCTAACCCTAGGCCTAACCCTAAACCTACCACAAACACTAACCATATCCATTACCTTAAACCAAACCTAACCCTAAACCTAACACTATCCATTACCTTAACCCTAATTCTAACCTTAATGCTAATTTGAGCCTTAACACTAAAACTTAACCTAACCCAAACCCAAAGCCTGACCCTGACCCTAAATTACCCCAGATCTGAATCTGACCCTTTCCCTAAACGTAACACTTTAATTTGACCTTGCCATAAACCTAATCCTAAAAATATCACTAACTATAACCCTAGACCTGACATTAGTGCTAGCCCTAATTGTTGCGCTAAACATAACACAAAACCTAGCCCTAATCCTAGCCTTAAATCTAGCCTTAATCCTAAACCTAACCATAACCCTAGCCCTAACCCTAAAGCTAATCATAAAACTAGCCCTAACCCTAATCATAGCACTAAAACAAAACTGAGCAACAGGCCTAACACTAACCTTAACTTAAACCAACCCTAGTACTACACCTAGATCTAACCCTAGCCCTAATTCAAGTCCTAATCATAATCTTAAAATTAACCCTTTATCTGACTTATATCCTAACACTCATCTAGTTCAAAACACCACCATAAACCTAAACCTACCGTAATCCTTTCCCTAGACTTAACCCTAAACCTAGCCCTAACCCTAGCTCAAAACCTAACCTTTATGCTAAACATTACTCTAATCCTAACTCTAAACCTAGTTCTAACGCTAACTCTAACACTAACTCAAGGCATATTCCTAACCATAACTCTAGTTCTAACCCTATCAATTACCCTAAACATAACCCTTACTCTAATGCTAACCCTAAGCCTAACCCTAGCCCTATCTCTAACGCTAACCGCATCAATTACCCTAAACCAAACCTGAACCTTTAAACAAACCCTAACTATACCCTAACCCTAACACTAATGCTAATTTGAACCGTAAACCTAAATCCTTACCTAAGCCGAATCCTAATCCTAATAATTCCCTGAGCTCTAAACCTGACCCTTACCCTAAACCTAACCCTTACACTAGATGTAGCCATAAGCCTAAGTTTAAGATTAGGGTAAGAGATGGCATTACAGCTAGGTATAGAGGTAGGGTGAGGGTTAGAATTAGGGTTAAAAGTATGGTTAGGGTTAGGGTCATGATTAAAGCTAGGCATAGGGCTAGGATGAGGGCTAGGGTTTGTTTTAGGTTTAGGACTAGGATTAGGGCTAGGCCTAATTTCAGGTCCAGAATTACGGTAAAAGATAGTTTTAGGGTTAGGATTATGGCTACGTCTAAAGTAAAGGTTAGGTGTAGGGTTCTGTTCAAGTTTAGAGCTAGGGGTTTTATTAGGGTCAATATCAGGGTTAGGGTTTGGGATAGGTTAAGGTTTAAAGTTAGGGGTTGAATTAGTGTGTTAGGGTTAGGGTAATGATAGGTTTAGTTTAGGTTCAGGTTAGGTTCAGGGTAATAGATTGCGTTAAGTTTAGGGATAGGTTTAGGTTCATGCCTAGGGTTAGCATTAGGTAATGGTTTTCATTATGGTAATGGATAGGGTTAGATATCAGTTTAGGGCTAGGTTTATGGTTATGAATAGGGCTATGGTTAAAGCTAGGTTTAGGGCTAGGTTTTGGATTAAGTTAGGGATTGGGCTAGGGATAGGGCTAATGTAAGTTCTAGGGTGAAGTTTAGGGCTAGTTTTAGGGTTTTAGGGCTAGAGTTATTGTTAGGGTTAGGTTTAGGGTTAGGGTGATGTTTAGATCTAGTAGTGTTAGGGTCAGTGTCAGGTTCAGGGTTAGTTTAAGGGTTTGGCTTACAACTCATATTAGGGTTAGTGTTAGGGCTAGGTTTAAGGTTAGGGTTTGGTTTAGGTTAAGGGTGTTAGTGTTATAGCTATAGCTCAGCTTGTTTTAGGGCTAGGGCTACTGTTAGGGCTAGTTTTAGGATTAGTGTTATGGTTTGGCCTAGTGTTAGGGTTTGGGTAGTTTTCGGGTTAGGGCTCAATTTATAGTTAGGTTTTGTCTAAAGTTAGTGCTAGGGCCAAGGATAGGGCAAGGGTTAGGGCTAGGGTTAGGGCTAGGGTTAGGGAAAAGGTAAGGCTTAGAAGAAGTGAAAGGTCTCATGTTAGAGTTAGAGTTAGTCTTAGGACTAGGGTTAGGGATAGGGCTAAAGAATGGCTACGATTAGGGCTAGGGTGTCAGGGTTAGGCCTAGAGTTTGTGTTAGGTTTGTAATTAAGGATATGGTTAGGGCTAGGATAAGGTCTAGTTTTGTGTTATGGTTAGGGCTAGAATTATGGCTAGGGCTAATGTCAGGTCTAGGGTTACAGTTAGCAATAGTTTTAGGCAAATATTTATGGCTAGGTCTATTGTACTGCTTAGGTATATGGTAAGAGTCAGGTTTTGAGCTAGGGGATTTATTAGGGCCAGGGTCAATGTTAGGGCTTGATTAAGGTTTGAGTTTATGGTTACAGCTGGAATTAGAGTTAGGTTTAGGGTTAGGGTAAACATAGGGTTAGATTTAGGGTTCAGGTTAGTTTTAGAGAAATTGATAGTTTTGGGGATCGTGATAGGGTTAGGTTTAGTCCTAGGATTACCATTAGGCTAAGGGTTATGTGTAGGGTAATGGATACAGTTAAGGTTAGGGCTAGCATAATGGTTAGGATTAAGTCTTTGGTTAGGGTTAGGGTGAGAGTTAGGATTAAGGCTAGGTTACAGTTCGGATGAGGGATTGTGTTAGGGTTAGGGCTAGAATTATGGCTACGGCTAATGTCCAGTCTAGGGTTACTGTTAGGGACACTTTTACAGAAAGGTTTATGGCTAGGTCTATAGTAAGGTTTAGGTAGAGGGTAAGAGTCTTTTTTAGAGCCAGGGGAATTATTAGGACCAGGATCAGTGTTAGGGCTTAGTTTAGGTTTGAGTTTAGGGTTACAGCTCGATTAGGGTTAGGTTTAGGGTAAAATAGGGTTAGGTTTAGGGTAATTGATATTTCTGTGGATAGTGATAGGGTTAGGTTTAGTCTTAGTGTTAGCATTAGGATAAGGGTTATGTTTAGGGTAATGGATACAGTTATATTAAGGTTAGGTCTAGGGTTATGGTTAGGATTAAGTCTTGGGTTAGGGTTAGGGTGAGGGTTAGCATTAATACGAGGTTTATGGCTCAGATGAGGGTTTGTGTTAGGGCTAGGGCTTGGATTAATTCTAGGTCTAGCATTACAGTTAAGGGTAGTTGTAGAGTTTGGTTATGAACAGGTCTACTGTGAGGGTTAGGTTTAGGTTAAAAGTCAGGCTTAGAGGTAGGTGTGTTATTATGGTCAGGGTCAGGATTAGGGATTGGTTTTGGTTAGGGTTTAGAGTTCAGGCTTTAATTATCATTAGTTTCAGGGTAATGGATATGGTTAGGTTTAGCGTTCAGGATAGTTTTAAGGTTTTAAATAGCCATAGGGATAGCTATACAGTTAGGTTTAGTCCTATTGTTAGCATTTGGTTAGGTTTAAGTTTAGGGTAAAAGAGGATTACAGCTAGGTTTAGGGCTATATTTATGTTTAAGACTAGGGCTAGTGTTAGGGTTAGGGTTATGTTTAGCCCTAGGGTTAGGGTTAGGTTTAGGGTAAGTGTTATGGTTGGAGCTAGATTTAGGGCTAGGGAGAGGGTTATGGTTAGAGCAGGTCTAGGGTAAATAATAGGGTTAGGGATATGTTTAGCATTAGGGTTAGGGTTAGGGTTACGGTAATGGATACAGTTAGATGAAGGCTTTGGCCAATGGTTACTGTTAAAATTCGGGTTAAATTTAGGGTTAGGGATAGGGCTATGTTAATGTTTAGGGTTAGGATTAGGGCTCAGTTTTGAGGAAGAATTAGGGTTAGAGTTACTTAATTCAAATTTCTTTGATACAATCTAGGACTCATCTTTAAATAACCTTATTCTGTTTCCCAGATTTAGGCCTTTTGGTTCAACTGTATTGTGTCTGAAACAGTTAATGTTTTCATTTTACTTCATTTTGACCTATAAGAGTAAATGTAAATGGACCTTGAAATCAAACAGAGTTCGTGCTAGCTGCTTGAAACTGCACACACACCCTCAATTCTTTGTGGGGGACACTCTGGTATGATCCTTGTGAGTGTAGGCCTAAGCTGAAGCATGCAAAGACAACTTTATCCGAGAGCCCTTTAGGAGAAAGCAGGGAATATGCATGCACTGAAATTCCTCCCATAATTATTTTGTCAGATTTGTTTGATACTGAGTAGGATTCATTATTTAGCTTTCCCCACAAAGCTCTCCAAGTCCGGGACTTCTAGGATCAATGGTTCTCTAGTCAGGTTGGGGTTTTGTTAGGTTTAGGGTTAGGGCTAGGTTTAGATGTAGTGTTAGGGTGAGAGTAAGTTTTGTACAAATTACTTTGATACTTGGAAGGAGTCATCATTTGCCTAGCCTTAATATGTTCCTCAGGTTTTGGCCTTCTCATTTCAATGGTTTGCTAACAGGGAATCTCTGTATTTTAAGGTTTTACTTCATATTGACCTATATAGGTAAATGAAAATGGAGGTTGAAATCAAACCGAGTTGGTGCTAGCTGCTTGAAACTTCAAACACTGAATCAGTTCTCTGAGGGAACTCTCTGGATCTTCATGAATGTAGCCCTATGATGAAGATGGCAAAACAAATTTATCTGAGAGCCCTTTAGCAGAAAACAGAGAAATATGCATGAACTGAAATACCACCTCAATTATTTGGTCATATTTCTTTGATACTGCATAGGATTCATCTGATAGCTTAGCCCACTAGGCTTCCCAAGTTTGGGACTACTAGGATCATCAGTTTTTCAATCAGGTTAGGGTTTATGTGAAGGATAGTGTTAGGGCTAGTGTTAAAGCTAGTATTAGGATTTGAGGTACTTTAAAAAAAAATTCCTTGATACTGGGCAGGATTCATTATTTTCTTACTATACTCCACCTGTTTGGGCCTCTTGGGTTCAAGGGTTCACTGTAAGGAACAGTTTGTATTTTAAAGTTTTAGTTCATTTTGTCCTATGCAGGTAAATGGAAATGGAGTTTAAAATCAAACAGCATTGGTGCTAGCTTCTTGAAACTTCACACTCCATCAATTCTCTGTGAGCAAACTCTGGTTTGTTCTTGTGACAGTAGGCCTAAGCTGAAGCATGTAAAAACAACTTTATCCAAGAGTCCTTTAGGAAACTGGGAATTATGCATGTACTGATATACTCCATCAACTTTTTGGACAGATTTCTTTGATACTGCACAGCATTCATCCCTTAGCTTGCCCCACTAGGCTGCCCAAGTTTGGATATTCTACAGTCAAAGTTTCATAAAAATGTTAGGGTTAGGGGAAGAGCTAGGGTTAGTGCTAGTGTTAGGGTTAGAGTTAGTTTTATTCAAAATTCTTTGATACTTGGCAGGATTTATCTTTTAGCTAGATTTACTCTGTTCCCTAGATTCAGGCCTTCTCCTTTCACAGGTTCGCTGTCAGAAACATTTTGTATTTTAAGATTACGCTTCATTTTGACCTATATGGGAAACTTAATGGAGTTGAAAAATCAAACAGGGTTTGTGCTAGCTTATTGAAACTTCACACACTCCATCAGTTCTCTTTAGGGACTCTGGTATGTTCCTTGTAAAAGTATGCCTATGCTTAAGCATGCAAAAACAACTTAATCTGAGAGCCCTTTAGGAGAAAACAGGAAAATATGCATGTATTGAAATACCTCCTATAAATATTTGGTCAGTTTTGTTTGATGTTGGATAGAATTCATCACTTAGCTTGCCCCATAAGGCTCCCCAAGTGCGGGAAGTCTAGGATCAATGGTTCTCTAATCAGGTTAGGGTTAATGTTAGGTTTAGGGTTATGTCTAGGGCTAGGGTTAGAGGTAATGTTAGGGTGAGAGTTAGTTTTGTTCAAATTTCTTTGATACTGGGCAGGAGTCATCTTTTATCTAGCCTTAGTATGCTACCAAGTTATGTTCTTCCAAATTCAATGGTTCACTATCACACTTTGTATTTTAAGGTTTCACTTCATTTTGACACCTATGGGTAAATGGAAATGCAGGTGGAAATCAAACAGGCATCCCTTCCCCTAAACCTAACCCTAAACCTAACCATAAACATAGCCCTAATCCTAGGACTAAGGCTAACACTAACCCTAGACCTATTCCTAGCCCGAATTTAGCCTTAACCCTAACCCAAACTCTAGCCATAAAACTAACTCTTGCCATAACCCTATTCCTAGTTCTAACCCTATCCTTTACCATAACCCAAACACTATCCATAATCTTAGCTCTAACACTAGCCATAGTCCTAACCCTAGAACTAACCATAACTCTAAATCTACTCCTAAGCCTAAATTCACCCTATCAGTAGCAATAACACTAATGCTAATCATAAAACTACACTTAACTTCAGCTTTAGCGCTAAAACAAATCCTAGCTGTAATCCAAGACCCAACCCTAGCTTTAACCCTTACTTGAATCCTAAACCTAGTCCTAACCCTTACCCTAAACCTAACCCTAACTTTAATCCTTGCACTAAACCTAAACCTAACCCTACCCCTAGCCCTGACTCTAACCATAAACCTAGCCCTAACCCTAGCTCTACCCTATCCATTACTGAAACCCTAACACGAAACCTAATGCTAATCTTCAGGCTGACCCTAGCCATATCCCTAAACCTAACCTGTCAATTACCCTAAAACTAACCTTAACCCTACCCCCAAAATATCATTATCCTATATGGAACTTTAACCCTAATGCTAACTGGAGCCCTAATCCTAACACTAAATCTAAACCTAATCCTACCAAACCCTAACCCTAAGACTAACTCTAACACTCACCCTAGCCCTGTCCCTAGATCTAACCCTATCCCTTATGATAACCCCAACCCTAGACCAAACCCTAGCCATAACCTAGATTTAACCTAACTCTAAATCTAACCATAACCATAAGCCTAAACCCTACCCTATGACTAGCTTTAACCTTAACACTAATTTGAAAACAAGCCCTAACCCTAGCCCTAGCACTCAAGCAAAACCGAGCCATAGCACTGACACTAACACTTAACATAAACCATAGCCTAAACCTACACATAGCCCTAACACTAGCCCTAAATCAAGTCTTAACCCTAACCTTAGAACTAATTCTAACCCTGAATCTGACCCTAACACTGACCCTAGCTCTATACATCACCCTATCCCTAAACCTAATCCTAACAATACACCTCGCCCTAAACCTAACACTAAACTAGCCCTAATTTTAATGCCAGTTCTTACATTAGCCATACCCCTAAAGCTAACACCATAACTAACCCTAATGCAAGGCTTAACCCTAGATTTAACCCTAACCCTAGCCCTAATCCTAACCCTAGCCGTAGTCTTAACCCTAGCTCTAACTCTATCCCTTACCCTAAGACAAACCCTCACTCTATTGCTACCCTAGTCCTAACACTTATCTTAAGCCTACTCCAAACCCTAACTTTATTACTAGTCCTAACCCTAGCCCTTATTCTAGCTCTAAACTTAACTCAAACCCTAACCCTAACCCTGACCCTTATTCTGACTCTAACACAAAACCTAGGTTTAAAACTGACCCTAAACCTTATCCAAAACCTAACACTAGCCCTACCAGTAATCCTATACCTAAACTTAACACTAACACTAGCCCTAGACCTAAACCTAATTCTAAATATAGCCATAACCCTAGCCTTAGCCCTAACAATAACCCTTAACCTAAACCAAAACCTTACCCTACACCTAGACATAACCCTAGTCCACATTCTGGACCTAAACCTAATCCTAACCTGAACCCTGACACTTACCCTAACAAAAACCCTAGCTCTAAAACTTATCCTAACCCAAAAACTAAACCTAACACTAGAAAAACCCTATTTCTAGCCATAATCATAACTCTAGCTCTTAAATTACTAATACACCTAACACTAGCCCTAAACCCCACACAAAACCTAGCCCTAATTGTAGCCCTACAACTAACCGTAAGCATAACTGTAACCCTAAACCTAGCCGGAAACCTAACCCTAACCCTCGTCCTAGCTCTAACCCTAGCTCAAACCCTTAACCTTACCATAAACATAACCCTAGCCCAAACCCAAAATCTCACCCAAACCCTAGACCTAATCCTAACCTTAACCATAGCAAAAATCCTAGCTCAAACTCTATCTACTACCTTAACCATAACATTAAACCTAATGCTAACCTTAGCCCTAACCTTAATCCTAACACTACCCTAGCCCTGAATGTAACCCTAACCCTCACTCCAGCCCTAACCCTATATCAATCCCTAACCATTAAACTTAAGCTAACCCTAACTCTAACTGAAGGCCTAACACTAAACTAACCCTAGTCCTAATCCTAACCTGAATCCTAGACATAACCCTAGCTCAAAAACCAACCCATTACCCTCACCCTAAACTTTACCCTAATGATAACATTAGACCTAAAGCTAAACATACCCTAAACATAAACATAAACCTAACCCTACAACTAGCAGTGAACCTACCCTAAACCTAACCTAAGCTATCTCAAATCCTAACCCTAAACCTAACCCCTAGTTCTAAACCTTATCCTAACCGAAAACTTAATCCAAACTCTAGACATATATAACCCTAACACACAAAAAAACTAGCCATAACCATTACCCTTGCTCTTTTATCCATAGCCATAACACTAGCCTTAAACCTCACACAAAAGTTAGCCCTAATACAAGCCCCAAACCTGGAGCTAAGCATAACCTTAACCCTAACCGTAGCACAAACTCTAAACCTAATGCTTGCCCTAGATCAAACCCTAGCTCAAACTCTAAGCTTACTCTAAACATAACCCTAGCTCTAACCCTAACTCTAACCCTATCCCTCATCCTAACTGATACCATAGCGCATATCCCAGCTCTAACTTTATCCATTACCTTAGACATAACCTTAAACCTAATGCTAAACCTAGCCGTAACCCTAACCCTAACCCTAACTGTAGCCCTGACTCTAACCATAACGCTCGCCCTAGAACTAACCCTACCTCAAACCCTAACACTTACATTAAAACTAACCCTAACACTAGCCCAAGTTGTATCCCAAACCCTAGCCCTAATCCTAACCTTAACTTAAGCCCTAACACTAGCACTAAACATATTCATTATTCTAAATATAAGCCTAAACTAAATACTAACCCTAGGCCTAACCCGAACCCTATCCCTAACACTAACCCTATGTATTACTCTAAACCTAAACTAAACTGTAAACCTAACTTTATTCATTACTCTAACCCTAACCCTAACCGTAATGCTAATTTGAACCCTAAGCTTAAACCTTAACCAAAACCAATCCTTAACCCATACTCTGACTGTAATAATAACCTAGCTCTATACCAAAACCCTATGCTAAACCTAACCCTTACACTAGACCTAGCCATAAACCTATCCCTAACTCTATCCCTAACCATAACCCTAGACATGATATTAGCCCTAGCCCTTATCCTAGCCCTAACACTAACACAAACTCTAGACCTGAAAACCCTAGCCCCAACCCTAACCCTACCCTAAGCTAGGGTTACTAGCCCTAACTCAAAACCTAACCTAGCTCTAGCCTTAATCCTAACATAACCCTAGCCCTAACCATAGCTCTAACCCTATATATTATCCTTATGATAGCCCTAATCCAAGCCCTAACCCGAGCTTTAACACGATACCTAATCCTAAACCTAACCCTAATCAAAACCATGACCCTAGCCCTAAGCATATCTCTAAACCTATCTATTGCAATAACCGTAACTCTAGGCCTAAACCTAACCCTATCCCTAATCCTATACCTATGCATTATTCGAAACCAAACCTAAACCCTAAACCTCATATTATAATTACACTAACACTAAACATAATGCTAATTCGAGCCCTAAATTTAAACCTTAACCTATCCCAAACTTCTAACCCAGACTTAACCTTAGCTGTAAACCTGACCCTAAACCTAAACCTAACCCTTACATTATATGTAGGCATAAACCTAATCCTGAGACTACCTATAACCCTAATGCTAATCTTATAACTAGCCCAAACCCTAGACCTAGGAAAAAAAGAAAAAAAACTGAGCAACAGCCCTAACCCTAAACATTAACTTAAACCAAACCCTAACACTACACCTAGACATAACCCTAGCCCTATCTCGAGTCCTAACCCTAACCTTAAAACTTACCCTGACCCTGATGCATAACCTAACACTGAACCTAGCTCTAAAAACCATGCTAAACTTAAACCAAACCCTAACAGTAACCCTAAACCTAATTATAGTCATAACCCTCACCTTAAAGCAAACCCTGACCTGACTTATATCCTAAAAGTCACCCTAGCTCTAAACACAGCCCTCACCTTAAACCGAACACTAAGAGTAGCCCTAGCACTTATCTAAACCTAACACTAGATCTAGCCATAACCCTAACCCTACAGCTAGCCCTCAACATACCCCTGGCTCTTATATTACCCATAGCCCTAACCCTAGCCCTAAACCTAACACAAAAGCAAGAGCTAGTCCTAGGCCTAAATCAAGCCTTAAGCATAACCCTAACACTAACCTTAGCTCTAACCCAAACCTAACTCTTGCTTTAGTCCTAATCCTAGCTCAAAGCCTAAACATTTCTCTAAACATAAACCTACACCTATCCCTCAATCTAACCCTTACCTAGCCCTAATTCTAACCTTAACCCTAGGCCTAAACCTAGTTCTAAACCAACCCATTACTCTAAACCTAAACCTAACCTTATTGATAATCCTAGGCTTAATGCTAAATCTAAACCTAATTGGAAATCTAACCTTAGACCTAACGTTAAACCTCACAGATAGACCTCACCCTAGCTCAAACCCTAACCCTTACTATAAACCTAAACATAACCATAGCCCTAACTCTAAGCCTAAACCTCAGTCTAACTTTAAACATAGCCCTAAATCTACATCTAAACCTATACATTACCCTAACCCTAACCCTATCCCTAATGATGTCTCTAGCCCTAATACTAACCCTAACCCTATGAGTACTATAATCTTATCCCTAGAAGTAACACTAAACCTAACCCTCACCCTAGCCCTAACCGTAGATCAAAACCGAACCCTTATGGTAAACATAAACCTAAGCCTAACCCTAGTTTTAACCCTAATCCTAACCCTAATTCAAGACCTATTCTTAACCATAAACCTAGCCCTAAACTTAGCTTTAATCCTATCCATTACACTAACCATAACCCTTAACTTAATGTGAACCCTAGGCCTATTGTAACCCTATTGCTAACCCTAACCCTATCAATTACCCTAAACCTAATGTTAATTCTAAACAAAACCCTGTCATTTCCCTAACCCATACCCTAGTGCTAATTCGAGCCCTAACACTAAAACCTAACCTCAAATAAGCTCTAACATCACCCTGACCCTAATAAATCTCTTAGCTGTAAGGATGAATTTTACATTAAACCTAACCCTTACACTAGACCTAGCCATAAAACTAATCCTAAAACTATCCCCAACCATAAGCTTAGACCTGACATTAGCCATAGCCCTAATCCCAGCCCTAAACGTAACACAACCCCCCACCCTTATACTAACACTAAACCTAGCCTTAATCCTAACCCTAAACTTAACTTTAAGCCTAAACCTATTCATAACCCTAGCTCAAACCCTAGCCCTAGGACAAACGCTAACTCTCACCCCAGCCCCATCCCTAGTTCTAACCGTATCCCTTTCGGGAAGCCTAATTCTAGCCTTAAACCCAACCCTAACCCTAGCCCTATCATTAGCTCTAGCCCTAAACTAGATCAAATTTTAACTCTAAATCAAACCCTAACCCTAAACCTAAGCCTAACCCTAACTCTAAATCTAACTTTAACCCTAGCTCTAAAACAAAACCGAACCATCGCCCTAATTCTAACCCTTAATCTAAACCAACCCTTAACCCTAACCCTAACCTTATCTCTAATTCTAGTTTTAGCAGAAAGCTAGAACTAATACTGACCCTGACTCTGACCATAATACTAACCCTAGTCTAAACATCACCCTAACCCTAACCCTAACCCTAAACCTAACACAAGACCTACCACTAACCCTAACCCTAAATTTAACCCTAATTGTAACCATAATACTTACATTCGCCTTACCCCTAACCCTAGCACTAATTTCACTTAAAACCTAGCCCTAATCCAAGCCCTAACCCGAGCTTTAACACACTATCTAATCCTAAACCTAACCCTAATCAAAATCATGACCCTAGCCCTAAGCATATCTCTAAACCTATCTATTGCAATAACCGTAACTTTAGGCCTAAACCTAAACCTATCCCTAATCCTATACCTATGCATTATTCGAAACCAAACCTAAACCCTAAACCTCATATTATAAATACACTAACACTAAACATAATGCTAATTCGAGCCCTAACTTTAAACCTTAACCTATCCCAAATTTCTAACCCAGACTTGACCCTAGCTCTAAACCTGACCCTAAAGCTAAACCTAACCCTTTCATTATAGGTAGGCATAAACCTAACCCTAAAAGTATCTTTAACCGTAACGCTAGATCTGATATTAGCCCTAGGCTTAATCCTAGCCCTAACACTAAAATAAAGCATAGCCCTCATCCTAGCCCCAAACCTAGCCTTAATGATTACCCTAACCCTAACCATAGCCCTAACCCTAATTCTAACCTTCTCCTTATCTCTAAACCTAGCTATAATGCCATTACTTACCCTAAACTTAAACCTAAACCTAACCCTAACTCTAGGCCTAAGGTCAACACTAATCCTAGCCCTAATCCTAGCCCTAATTTAATCCTATCCCTAACACTAACCCTAACCCTAGCCCTAAGACTAACTCTAACTCTCACAGTAGCCCTCTCGCTTCTTCTAACCCTATCCATTACCGTAATCCTAAACCTAGCCCTAAACCTAGCCATAACCATTGCCAAATCCTTATTCCTAGTCCTAACGTAGATATACACTTAACTCTAAATCTAATGCTAACCCTAAGCCTAAGCCTAACATTAACACTAGCCCTAGCCCTAACGCTAATCATAAAACTAGCCCTAACACTAACCCTTGAAGTAAAACAAAACCGAGCAAGAGCCCTAACCCTAAACCTTAACTTAAACCAAACCTTAACACTACACCTAGACCTTACCCTAGCCCTAATTGGAGTCCTAATCTTAACCTTAATACTATCCCTTACTCTGACTCATATCCTAACACTCACCCTAGCTCTAAACACCACCCTAACCTTAAACCAAACCGTTACAGTAATCCCATCCTTAATTCGAGTCCTAACCCTAACCCTAAAACTAAACCTGACCCTGACAATTAACCTAACACTAACACAAACTCTATATTTCACCCTAACCTTAAACCTAATCCTAACAATAGAGTTTTAACCCCTAACCATCACCCTAAAACTAACCCTAAAAACCATAGTTCTTACATTAGCCATTGCTCTAACTCTAGCCATAACCCTAACACAAAACTAGCCCTAATCTGAGCCTTAAACCTAGCTTTAACCCTAAATCTAGCCCTAACCCTAGCTTTAACCCTATACCCTATGCCAAACCATAAACCTAATGCTAATAATAATCCTAATCCTAATTCTATTCCTCAAACTAACCCAAACCCTAACCCTATTAGTTGTCCTAACCCTAGCGCTCATTCTAGCTCTAACCATAACCCAAACCCTAACCCTAACCCTGACCCTTATTCTGACCTAACACTAATCATAGGTCTAAACCTGAACCTAACCCTAAACCGAACCCTAACATTAGCCCTATTG